>NC_137683.1:19715601-19725601 GCF_963989245.1 Nansenia antarctica
GCACCCCCTCCCAGACTACACACCTCCACCCCCTCCCAGACTACACACCTGCACCCCCTCAGACTACACACCTGCACCCCCCCAGACTACACACCTGCACCTCCTCCCAGACTACACACCTGCACCCCCTCCCAGACTACACACCTGCACCCCCTCCCAGACTACACACCTGCACCCCCTCCCAGACTACACACCTGCACCCCCTCCCAGACTACACACCTGCACCACCCCAGACTACACACCTGCACCCCCCCAGACTACACACCTCCACCCCCTCCCAGACTACACACCTGCACCCCCCTAGACTACACACCTGCACATGGAAGGAAGGAGGGAATGAAGGAAGGAGGGAGGGAGGGAAGGAAGGAGGGAGGGAAGGAAGGAGGGAGGGAAGGAAGGAGGGAGGGAAGGAAGGAGGGAGGGAAGGAAGGAAGGAGGGAGGGAGTGAAGGAAGGGTGCATTTTGACAGGGTGGGGAAGAAGTCTAGTCAGTCCAATAGTGTAACTAACCTGCCTCAATGACAACCTAACATGGAACACTCCAACAGAGCCTTAAAACCTATAGCAGTAGTGGTCTTACCGGAGTGTAAACCCCCCTCTGAAGGGAAGGTCTAACATAGAGGGTGAATGGGGTCGTCCCTGTGGGAGAGTCCTTGGAAGAAGTCTGTAGTCTTTACATCACACAGCCTGGGACTTAATCACTTCTACACTCCACCACCACCACCACCACCACCCTGTCAGTGTTATTAGTCTTGGCTGTTAGACACCAATTAAAATCCATACAACATCAACTCCAGTCGGTGGAATAACTGGAGAAACTTCGAGAGTCAAGGTTACGGAATACGGAAGTTTGCCTGTGGGCTGTTTGGCCTCCAAGTTGAAAGGAAGTTTGTCAGCTGAATATTTCAGTCGTATGCTTATGTTTAGTATTCATTAGCAACCGCTTTGACTCTCTGCTAGCAGTGTAAATGTTACTGTTATGATTACATAGCATATTATGTTTACATATATTATTATTATTATTATTATTGTTGTTGTTGTTGTTCTTATTGTTCTTCTTCTTATTATTATTATTATTATTATGTTTCCATAGTGACGGTGTAGGAAGTATGGACTGTTATGTTTCCATAGTGACGGTGTAGGAAGTATGGACTGTTATGTTTCCATAGTGACGGTGTAGGAAGTATGGACTGTTATGTTTCCATAGTGACGGTGGAGGAAGTATGGACTGTTATGTTTCCATAGTGACAGTGTAGGAAGTATGGACTGTTATGTTTCCATAGTGACCATGTAGGACAGGGGTCTCCAACCTTTTTTTCAGCTACTTTGAAAAAATGTAAGTGGCCGAGAGCTACTCATGTCTTATTACTTACATTTATTCACATTCAACATATCAAAACACTCTTAAATTCATCATTAGTATGCTCTGTTTCAAATTTGTACAATGTGTAAGCTCACATCATAAGCTTCAGATCAAAGTCTAATGCTAAACCACTTGCACTTAGGGACTGACATTGCAGTCTCGGTCCAGCTCCTCTGTCAAGCTCCCGGACACAGCCGACATTCTCCTACCCATCGTACTTGCCTATCAGAGAGAGTGGAGATGACATCGGGACCATTCTTCTTGTCTTTCAACACAGTGTTTGCAATGATCATCATTACTTCTTTCAAGACCTGCCCGTCCGAAAAGGATTTCTTGCACTTTATCAAAAAAATGTGCAGCTCTAAATGAAGCTTCAGTTGCTTTCTGTGACTTTTCCACCGGCCTTGTGAAAAAAGACTGCCGTTTGCCCAAAGCTGCCTTTAACTCGCATGCTTTTTCTGCCCGTAGTGCACTGCCAGGTGGGTAGTTAGCATGGTAGTTGCCAGGTGGGTAGTTAGCATGGTAGCTGCCAGGTGGGTAGTCAGCATGGTAGCTGCCAGGTGGGTAGTTAGCATGGTAGTTGCCAGGTGGGTAGTTAGCATGGTAGCTGCCAGGTGGGTAGTTAGCATGGTAGCTGCCAGGTGGGTAGTTAGCATGGTAGCTGCCAGGTGGGTAGTTAGCATGGTAGCTGCCAGGTGGGTAGTTAGCAGGGAAAATCATTGTGAAAATGGTAAGTTTACTTCGCTTTTCTGCCATGGTTTTATTTTTTGGGCGGGTAAAAACGCACCTAGCTCCGCACCGTAGCTGCGACCGCTTGCTTGTCCCATCAAAGAGTGAGATGGAGGTTTGACAATGACACGGTCAGAGACACGGTCAGAGTTCATAAACACATAAAACATCTTTGTTTTGAAAATTGTATATTAAATATTGTCATTTTCAAATCTACATCAATGCAAGTGTTATTGATAAAACAGCAACACAATTAAATACATTTTTAGAGGGATCTTCATGGTAAATAGTGCTATTTTTTAGAACATGCCCTGCGGGCGACCACTGTGTTGGCTACACCGGGTGTAAGAGGTATGGACTGTTATGTTTCCATAGTGACAGTGTAGGACGTATGGACTTTTCATGGCTTATTGAAATCTGGATACAGATTTTGACCGACAGAGACAGACAGACAGCAGACACCTTCCTCTCCCTCTCTCTCTGTCTCCCTCCATCCTCCCTCTCTCTCTGTCTCCCTCGCTCGCTCGCTCCCTCCCTCCCATCTCTCTCTCTCTCTCTCTCTACCTCTCTCTGTGTGTCTCTCTGTCTCTCTCCTTCCTCTCTCTCCATCATCTCTCTCTCTAGACCTTCATCTCTCTGACATTGCTTTTTTTCCACGTCTCTCTGGTCATCATTAAAAAGTTCAAAAGAGTGAACGTCCCTCTCGCTCTCCTTTCCTTCTCCTCTACACTCAGCCCATCAAGCTCCCAGACGAGACACACACACACACACACACACACACACACACACACAGTCAAGAAATCTATAATAACCATGATGCTTCGAACTCTTCCAACAACAAGTCATCTATAGCACTCCCTGTAGCAGAAAGCCTCCCAGCCCAGCCAGCTCCTACCATCATGTCGTCTCATGTATTATTTACAGCACTTTAAACAACCAAACAAACAACATTTACCACTATTAGAGGGACTTTTAGATAGATAGATAGATAGAAAGAGAGAGAGATAGAGAGATAGAGAGAGATAGATAGACAGACAGACAGACAGACAGATAGATAGATGTGTTACAGTAGCTCAGACCACAAAACAACAAGAGACAAGAGACAACTGAATAATAGACTAAAATAAAAACACTAAATAAAGATAAACCTATCAGACAGACTGATTCTGATCACGCTGAAGGAGCCAGTTGTACAGTCAGTGTTGCCATCTATTTAATGCATTCCTAACAGTTAAAAAAGATGTAGTAATCATAGCCGACGCTGGAACATAAACATAAACCAATTAACTCCTCTCACCCCAACACTAGTATTGACACTTGCTCCCACTAATCCATTACATTTACCAGGGACCGGTGGGATGTGTGTGTGTGTGTGTGTGTGTGTGTGTGTGTGTGTGTGTCTGCGTGTCTGTGTGTGTGTGTGTGTGTGTGTGTGCGTGTGTGTGTGTGTCTGTGTGCCTGTGTGTGTGTGTGTGTGTGTGTGTGTGTGGTGCGTGTCTACGTGCCTGTGTGCGTGTGTCTGTGTGTCTACGTGCCTGTGTGTGTGTGTGTCTGTGTGTGTGTGTGTGTGTGTCTCTGTCTGTGTATGTGTGTGTGTGTGTGTGTGTGTTTGCGTGTGTGTGTGTGTGTGTGTGTGTCTGCGTGTCTATGTGCCTGTGTGTGTGTGTGTGTGTGTGTGTGTGTGTCTGTCTGTGTATGTGTGTGTGTGTGTGTGTGTGTGTGTGTGCCTGTGAAACCCTTGAACCTAGTCCCTAAACCCCTATAACCTCCAATTACATTTACATTTGAGACATGTAGCAGATGCCTTTATCCAAAGCGACTTATAACAAATACATTTGTCGCAAGAAAAGTAATCTCTGCTCGGGCCAGGGGCCATTGGCAGTCATAATACTAGAAGAAGGAAGATTTGTGTGTGTTAATAAACAGTAGAGAAAATTAACAGTGGGATGGGAAGGTTTCAAGAGGGACAGTTAAGGTGTAGCCTGAAGAGATAGCTAACCCTACCAGCATTTATCACCATTAGAAATCTATGGACTTGGATAACCCTACCAGCATTTATAACCATTAGATATCTATGGACTTGGCTAACCCCACTAGCATTGGTAACAACCAAAGATCTATAGACAACACCAGTCCTAGCATTGCTACTGACAAACACATACACCAATCCAGTGGCGTTGTTACGCCTGGGTGTCCGGGGCTATCAGCCCCAATGTTTTCTGCCACGGACCTCTGGATCTCAAAAAAAAGAAGAAATGTTGATGTGATGTTTGTATCTATTGTAGCCTCATAGACTATGTAGCGATTTAGCGCTGGCACTCACTCCCCCCCCCACGGTTAACGAAATCTCTGTAAGCAAGTCTGCCTATCCGCCCCTACAACGCCTCTGCACCAATACATAGATATCACTGCTAATCGCCCTGACCTTTGCTAACTCCACTAACAACCTGAGATCTATGGACTTGTGCTAACCTTGCTAGCTGCGCTAACACCCACTAGCTTCTGTAACAACCAGAGATCAATAGACGTGAGCTCTGCTACTGTCAACCAGGAAATGCAACCTGAATGGCAATGAATCAATCAAGTACAGAGAGAGAGAGAGAGAGAGAGAGAGAGAGAGGGAGAGAGGGAGAAGGAGAGAAAGAGGGAGAGAGAGGGGGGGGGGGAGAGGGTGAGAGAGGGAGGGAGGGAGAGAGAGGGGGATGGGGAGAGAGGGAGAGAGAGGGAAGGAGAGAGAGGGAGGGAGAGAGAGAAAGAGAGAGAGGAAGGGAGAGAGGGAGAGAGAGAGAGGGAGGGAGGGAGGAAGTGAAAGTGAGAGAAAGAGAGAGGGGGGGGGAGACACAGACAGAGAGGTAGAAAGGGCGGGACAGACAGAGAGGAGAGGAGAGGAAGAGAGTAAGCAGAAGACAGTAATTAGCCCTTCTCTGTCTTCTGTCAATATCAGTGCGTTTGCAGACATTAAGCATTTACTCAGACCTGAAGCTTTCCTTTGTATTTACCACCCAGTCACCACCTCAGAGTAATCTCCCTCCACCTTTCTATTGATCTCCTTCCTGTTTACCTCACCTGATGAATCACCCTCAGAGCACAAACACACACACACACACACACACACACACACACACACAGTTGGCCCAAACTCACTCACCCAGCCAAAAACCAACAGAGCTGGGGGCCTTCTATTAATGAGACAAGAAAACATTATCTGCTGATCCCTGAAACTGCCACTCCCAGTGAAAACCTCAGGCCCCTCTAACCCCTCTCTCTCAACAGCCGGGAAAAAGCTTTCGCTGCGTCGCCGGTTTCTCTGGCTTGTTTTTGATCCGTTAATACATTGTCTGTTTACGTTGTCTTCCGTGGGTGACTGAGGCCCTCTGTGATTTTGACGAGAGGTAATTGCACGGTAACGCTGAGAGAGGCACTTAGCGAAACATCAAAAACCAAGGACACAATGCAGTGTGTGTGTGTGTGTGTGTGTGGGTGTTTTTTTTCATGTGTGGATGTGTGTGCGTGTGTGTGTGTGTGTGTGTGTGTGTGTGTGTGTGTTGTGGGTGTGAAGGTGTGAAGGTGTGTGTGTGTGTGTGTGTGTGTTTTTCTTGTGTGGATGTGTGTTGTGTGTGTGTGTGTGTGTGTGTGCAGTGCCAGAGTGGTATGATTAATTACGTCCCCTAAAGTCTTTCTGTGCGCGAGCATGTATTAAAATGCATAAATTAATTAGCATGTGTACAAACCACTAATTACTAGTACCACTCACAGCCCCTCCCTGTAGACTAGGTGTGTGTGTGTGTGTGTGTGTGTGTGTGTGTGTGTGTTTGTACGCACACATGTGTGCATGTGTGTGTGTGTGTGTCTGTGTGTGTGTGTGTGTGTTTGCTCACTTGGCTTGTCCGACAGCAGGTTCTGTGTTCACACCTGCTATGTTCTCAACGTCTGAAATGCTGACAGCATGCGGAGCAGACACACACACACACACATACACACACACACACACACACACACACACACACACACAGTTGTATCTGACGTTCCACAGCAGCGGGGTGTACTGCCTAAGGCCCATCCGCCTTCTCACCACTTCACTTCATCTCTTCATCTCTCTCTCTCTCTGTATTTCTTCCTCCCACGCTTTCCTTAGCTCCATCTTTTTTTACTCCTCCACCCATTCTCCCTCCCTCTACCCCAATGCTGTACTGCCTTCCTCCTCTCCCATCCTCTCCTCCTCTTCTATCCTCTCCTCCTCTCCCATCCTCTCCTCCTCTCCCATCCTCTCCTCCTCCTCCTCCCTCCTCTCCTCCTCTCCCATCCTCTCCTCCTCTCCCATCCTCTCCTCCTCTTCTATCCTCTCCTCCTCCTCCTCCATCCTCTCCTCCTCTCCCATCCTCTCCTCCTCTTCTATCCTCTCCTCCTCTTCTATCCTCTCCTCCTCTCCCATCCTCTCCTCCTCTTCTATCCTCTCCTCCTCCTCCTCCATCCTCTCCTCCTCTCCCATCCTTTCCTCCTCTCCCATCCTCTCCTCCTCTCCCATCCTCTCCTCCTCTTCTATCCTCTCCTCCTCTTCTATCCTCTCCTCCTCCTCCTCCTCCATCCTCTCCTCCTCTTCTATCCTCTCCTCCTCTCCCATCCTCTCCTCCTCTTCTATCCTCTCCTCCTCTCCCATCCTTTCCTCCTCTCCTCCTCTCCTATCCTTTCTTCCTCTCCCATCCTTTCTTCCTCTCCCATCCTCTCCTCCTCTTCTATCCTCTCCTCCTCTTCTATCCTCTCCTCCTTTTCCATCCTTTCCTTTCCACCAGTTGTTTTGCCTGATCTCCCAGGCTTCAAAAGGGCGTACTCCAGACAGACACAGACACAGACACAGACACAGAGAGACACAGACAGACCCACATACACACATAGACACACACACACACACACACACTCACACACACACACACACACACACACACACACACACACACAGATCAGACTAGACAACAATACAGGGTAAAGTGCCCCTGGAGCATAGTTCTGTTGTGAAGTGGGAGTTGTAGTTCTCTTGTGAAGTTCGAGTTGTAGTTGACAAACTTGTTTTGTGGTATTATGACATGGTTTATGGGAAATCAGGCTGAATAGTTTTGCTTCTGTAACATAATCACACTTCAGACTCACACACCAAGGTCCCCTTGTCCTTGTCCCTCCCTATCTCCTTCTCCCTCTCTCTCTCTCCCCTACCCCTCTCTCTGTCTCTCTCCATCTCTCTCTCTCTCCCACCCACTCTGCCTCCATCTCTCCCCCACCCTCTCTCTCTCTTTCTCCCCCCCCCCTCTCTGTCCCATTCCCCCTCACTATCTCTCTTTCTCTCCCTCACTCTCTCTCTCTCTCTATTGCATGCCCCTCTCTATCTCTCCCTCTCTCTCTCTCACACCCCCCTCTCCCTATCTCTCTCCCTCCCCCCCAACTATCTCTCTCTCCCTCATTCTCTCTCTGTCTCCCTCTCCCATTCTCTCTATCTCTCTCACCCATCCCTCGCTTTCTCCTTCTCCCACCCGCCTCTCTCTCTCTCTCTATTTATCTGTCTCTGTGACACAAATTAAAATTCCACATGGACACAACCTACACAGTTTACAACAGACAGACAGATACACACACACACACACACACATGAATATGCAAAGACTAAGCACAGCACGGAGCTTACATGCATACTGAGTGAACACACACACACACACACACACACGCACACACACACAGTATCAGAGAGTGCACTCTCTCATACTAAAACAGCATTACAATAAAGGACATGCAAATGATGCTCATTCATACATTAAACAATGTTTTTCAATCGAGACACAGTCATACACACACACACACACGCACACACACACACACACACACACACACACACACACACACAGATGATGCTCATACATACGTATGACACCATGGATATATGAGCCAATCAGCCAATCAGATGTACTCTGTAGGAGCCATTATCTTGCTCAGTCGACACACTGATTCATCGACACACTGACTCATCGACTCACTCACGCACGCACGGACGGACGGACACACACACACACACACACACACACACACACACACATGAATATGCAAAGACTAAGCACAGCACGGAGCTTACATGCATACTGAGTGAGCACTGAGCACACACACACACACACACACACACACACACACTCGGACACACTCACTCTCACACTCAGACACACATATGGATACACAAACATACACTCACACAAAGGGACATTCACACACACACACACACACACACACGTACACACACACACACACACACACACACACACACACATACCACAGAAGCACACACACACATACACACACACTCGGACACACTCACTCTCACACTCAGACACACATATGGATACACAAACATACACACACACAAAGGGACATTCACACACACACACACACACACACACGTACACACACACACACACACACACACACACACACACACACACACACAGGGACACACACGGACACACAGGGACACAGTTAAAGAAACTATGTAGGCCCAATGGGGGAGAGAGAGAGAGAGAGAGAGAGAGAGAGAGGGGAGGGGGGGGTGGACGCAGATAAAGCGAGGAGAACACATCCGTTGACGGAAGCTGGGAAGCTGGCGTGAGATTTGACGTTATCCTTTGATGCTGAGGCGGCTGAAGCTGCATCCCGTCCCAGATTTCCGACCGTGATATTCCGCGGAGAGATACACAATTCCCTCAGATCGCACAGAAACAACCCCCTCGGAAAAAGAAGAGGGAAATCTGTTTTTCCTGATCCGTTCATTTTCTCTTGTTCTCATCTTTATCCATCTGCCTACTCATCCCCCTCTCCCTCTCTCCCCCACCCCTTCCACCCTCTATTCGCCTTCTCGACACTTCACTCCATCTCTCTCTCTCTCTCTCTTCCTCCCACGCTTTCCTTATCACCCTCTTTTTTTTTTTTACTCCTCCCCCCATTCTCTCCCCCTTTCCCTCACTCTCACCCATGTCTCTTCCTCCTCTCTCCCTCGCCCCCCCCCCCTATCTCCCCCTCTCTCCCCCCCCCCCCCTCTCTCTCCTCAATCTCTCTAGTTCATTCTGTCTCTGTTTAAAGCCAGTCACAGTGATTTCAACCGTTTAATCCTGATTAGGGCTTCAAAGTCCCAGCTGACACCCCCGAACCCAAACACACGCACGCACACACACACACACACACACACACACACACACAAACACACACACACACACGCACACACGCACACACGTACACACGCACACACGCACACACGCACACACGCACACACGCGCACACAAGTGTGTGTGTGTGTGTGTGTTTTATGATAGACAGGTCTGTGTGTTCACTAAGTGAGTAAGACCCGGCTTAATGTCTGTCTGTCACTTGTACACGTAGCGGGTTCATCCCTGTCATACCCTGTCATATCTCTCTCTCTCTCTCTCTCTCTCTCTTTATCCTCCTCTCTCCCTCCTCTCTCTCTCTATACCTCCCTCCTTCTCACCATCCACCTCTCATCTCTCCCTCCTCTCCTCTCCTCTCCTGTCTTTATCCTCCTCTGTCCCTCCTCTCCTGTCTCTCTTTCCCTCCTCTCTCTCTCCCTCCTCCTCCTCTCTCTGCGTGTGTCCCCCCCCCACCCCTCTGACTCATAGGTGGTGACATGTGTCTCTGCGTGTCTTGCAGACATTTCTGCTTGGATGTCAGCCCACCACCTCAGGCTCAACCTTAACAAGACTGAGCTGCTCCTCCTCCCTGGGAAAGCCTGCCCTCTCCAACTTCTCAGTGACCTCCTCCCTGACAGCGAAGAACATTGGAGTGTTCCTTGACAACCACTTATGCTGTGTGGCGAACATCACAGCGACAGAACGCTCCTACAACATCAGAAGGATGCATCCACTCC
>NC_137683.1:19743101-19753101 GCF_963989245.1 Nansenia antarctica
GCATTATAGACCTTTTCTTTATAACAAGCATAACAAAAGAAATCGCTGTTATGCCGAGGTGCTTAACATAGAAAGTTCCACAGTCCAGCGCGCTTGGAACAGCGGGCAGGACACCGGAGCGCGTTTGTCACAGGCTGACGCTGCCCCGGCGTCAGCCTTCCCAATAGAAAAAAATCGGTGCGCAATTCACATTTCAGAGATGTACAATCATGTTTATTTCGAAATAAATTATTACCTGTGGTGTTTGACAGCATGATAGGCGTGAATTCCCCCCCCTTGGTGGTATATGACGCTATAGTTGTTATTATACCAAAACAACCGGCAATCTAATCCGAGCAGTTGTTATTATGTACTATTATATATGTAGTTAACTAATGCAGTGGACAGCGGCTGTTTCTCCAGCGTTCCTGTCACATCGGATTTCGTAACATCATAAAATTACATCTGTAAGTCATGCATTTTTCCATGTTTCCCTTTGATGGTATATGACACCGTAAATGTAACTAAAGTTCAGCCTCGAAGTTGTTGCACTGTTGTCCTAAATCAAGCAGGGTTGGGCCGTGTTAGTACCTGGATGGGAGACCGCCTGCTGTAAGCTTTTCGTTCCTCCGCGTTACCGAGGAGAGGCGCGTGCCGCGGCCGAGGAGAGTGTACTCTTTCCGGATAGACATTTATGCATGCTCTCGGGGTTCGAAACATAACTTTCCGGGGTGCTAGCGGGTTGGTTGATGGCTCAAAATGACCGTATACCGATGGTGACGTTTGCAAAGTAGTATTGTGTTTGTACCACCTTCATAGCCGGTGTTATTCACGGACAAACACGGTGCCCGGAGGCACCCTTTGCGGGTTAATAACTGTGGTTTACCGTGGGTTAGGATAACAATTCAAACGTGTCCGGATAGGGGAGAGGACAGGGAATCTGAAACCATTTGAATGGTGTAGATACGACACTCCTATCACGATCGACACAGCTAGGAGCGAAATCCCGGGTAGAACTTGTCTCTCCCCCATGATAATGAAGCATTGTTCTTTTTTATTTGATGGCTTGTTTGATCGATTGATAGCGTTCAAGTTCATTCAAGTTGTGAATGAATCGCGAGCGTCAATGCTTTTCTACTTGTAATGTCACTTGGACATAGAATAATAAGACACTTGAGTCTGGGTTCAACAAAGGTATAACCAGTTTACTTCGGTTCTCTCGACACCTGTCAGTCACCTACTGGTATATGAACTCTCTCTTAGGCGCATGCGCTGTCCTGACTATGAATTAACCCATCCATTACACTACGGATGACGTATTAGTGAAGGGTTGTCCCATTTCCCCCGGGGAACCACTACGGCTCTGGCTCCAAAACGAGTGACTCCAAAACGAGTGACTCCAAAACGAGTGACTCCAAAATGAGCCGAAGTGGTAAAAAAGAGAATCGGGATTGGGCCCAAGTCTCTTGGCTTGGTAATCTTCTCACATGGGTTCTCCTACCACAGCTACACAGAAAACATTCAACTCTTCCTGTCTTTCCACCCCTCTGACTCATAGGCGGCAACACATGTCTCTGCATGTCTCGCTGACATCTCTGCATGGATGTCAGCCCACCACCTCAAGGTCAAGCTTAACAAGACTGAGCTAATTTTCCTCCCCGGGAAAGCCTGCCCTCTCCAAGACTTCTCCATCCCAGTTGAGAACTCTGTAAGAACTACTGTAACCTCCTCCCAAACAGCCAAGAACCTTAGAGTGATCCTCGACAGCCACTTATCCTGTGTGGCAAACATCACAGTGACAGAATGCTCTTGCAGATCCTTCCTAGTCCACAACATCAGAAGGATACGTCCATTCCTCACCAGAGAAGCAGCTACACTCTTGGTCTAGTCACTGGTCATCTCCCGCCTTGATTACTGCAACGCACTCCTGGCCGGGCTCCCTGCCTCCGCCATCAGACCTCTGCGGCTCATCCAGAATGCAGTGGTGTTACCCGGTCACGTCTCTTCACTACACTGGCTCCCCGCTGGTGGAATGAGCTACCCACTGCTGTCAGATCTGCAGAATCACTCCCCATTTTCCGCCATAGACTGAAGACCCATCTCTTCAGGCTACACCTGAACTGTCCCTCCTGAGACATCTACTAACCCCCTGTAGTTTTTCCCCGGTGTCCCAAAAAATTAAATTAAAATCTTCCTTCTTCTAGCATGACGACTGCCAATGGCTCCAGGCCTGAGTAAAGATTACTTTTTCCTGCTATGACTGGTGGATAGATAATTCACTTACTAAAGGATAAAGGCGTCTGCTAAATGCCAAAAATGTAAATGTAATGTGTGTGTGTGTGTGTGTGTGTGTGTGTGTGTGTATTGTAATGAACATATTACTCTTCTAATGTTCCTCTCTAACGAGTCTACCATGTGTCCCAGTCCCACTCCGTAATCTGTTTTAATCCAGACGGCCACGTTCATAACACGTTCATAACACGTTCATAACACGTTCATAACACGTTCATTATGTCACGACCCAAAAACCTCTGCTTGTACATTAGTCAATAATCGACACGGCTTGTTAGCATACAGGGCCGAGGCCAGACACAGAAGTATAGCCAGGTAAGCTCAGATGGCAGTTTGACGGCACATAGTGAAGTAGTAGAGGGGAGAGGGATACGTTAGTTCCTGACATGCTCCGGTCGTGTTCTCTCTGGGTTCAGGGATGGCCAAAGCGGGGTTGATAAGGTACGGTATCCCACTTGTTTAGTTTGAACACATAACCTATATGGACTTGCTAGCGTACGACAACAAGGCACATAAGGATAGACAAACCAGGACCAAGACGAGGGGGTAGGTCACAGTCCTGCTTGAGTCACGTTAGCAAAGGAAAACATTGCACGGGTTCATCACAGAGTCTCACATAGAGGCCGTCTCCCTATGCCTCCTTCACAGGTGGGTAATCAAATATTTTCATGATACCCGCCAACAGACAAGCCACTCCCCCAATTACCCTGGGTAGCCAATCACCATAACCCTCTGTGTGTATGTGTGTGTGTGTGTGTGTGTGTGTGTGTTTGTGTTTTGTCAGATTTGAAGAGTTAGACCGAAGGTGTCTGCTCATCTCCGGTAGCTACGGCAACCAGACAATCCAACATGGCTGCCTGCCAATCTCCTCCTCCTCCTTTCCTTCCTCTATCTGCTCTCTCCATTAAACACATCATCCCTCTGTTTCTAAGTAGGTCACTATACATCCTCCTTCCCTCCTTCCCTCATTCCCTCGCTCCCCAGTCTCCTCTCCCCTCCTCTCTTTCTCTCTCTCTCCCTTTCTCTCTCTCTCTCTCTCTCTCTCTCTCTCTCCCTTTCTCTCTCTCTCTCTCTCTCTCTCTGTTGCAGCATCTACATCATAGTCCTCCCTTGCCTCCCTCGATCCGTTGTTTTGAATTTCACCCTGTTTCATAAAATTGTGTGTGTGTTCTTTTCCGTTTTCTCCCTCCTCTCTCGCTCGCCTCATTCCCTCTCTCTCTCTCTTTCCCTCCCTCCCTCTCTCTTTCTCTCCCTCTCTCTCTCTCTTTCCCTCCCTCCCTCTCTCTTTCTCTCCCTTTCTCTTTCTCTTTCTCTCCCACCCTCTCTCTCTATCTTTCCCTCCCTCTCTTTCTTTCTCTCTCTCTCTCTCTCTCTCTCTCTCTCTTTCCCTCCCTCCCTCTCTCTTTCCCACCCTCTCTCTCTCTTTCCCTCCCTCCCTCTCTCCCTTTCCCTCCCTCTCTCTCTCCCTCTCTCCCCCTCTCTCTTTCTCTCTCTAACATAGTTCAATTGCTTTACTGGCATGACACAGCGTTGGCAGAATACTCTGGGTCACTGAAAAATACATGACGGAAAAGAAGAAAAGAGAGGTAGAGGGATAGAGGGATAGATTTTCTCCCCCTGTTTTTGGTATTCAACACATTCCCTCACTCCTGAGCCTGATCTCTCTTTCTCCACTCCCGGTCTCCATCCTCAACTTTTACCCCTCCTTTCTTTTCTGTTGCTCTTATCCCTTGTCTTCCTCTCTCGTCTCTCTCTCTTCCTTCCTCCCCCCCCCCCCCGTCTCTATCCCTCCCCCATTTTCATTCCTCCTTTTGTTCAATTGTGATTCGCTGTCTGCTTCGCTGTTTTATGAGCTATTACCCCATTTTTACCTAGCTTTCCCTCCGTCTCTTTCTCTCCCTCTCTCTCTCCCCCTCTCTCTCTACATCACTCTCATCCCCCTCGCTTAACTCTACCTCCCTTTCTTGTTCTCGTCTAACACTCATCTTGCTTCATTTCAGTTCTCTCTGCCTTGTACTCCTCCCTCCATCCCTCCCTCCCCACTTCTGCCACCCAGCCCTACCATTCTGCTCCTCTCTGCTCCTCTCCCCCTCCCTCCCTCTCTCTCCCCCCTATCCCCCCTCCCCTCCCTCCCTCCCTCCTCCCTCTCCCACCCTCCCTACCTCTCTGCTCCTCTCCCCCTCCCTCCCTACCTCTCTGCACCTCTCCCCCGCCCCCCCCGCCCTACACACACACACACACACACACACACACAGACACAGCCAATGTCCCAGCCAAGTCACGTCGTAAGGTTTAATTAACACCTGCTCCAAAAAAGGCGCAAATTGTCCAATTCACGCTTCTATAATTCTCGATAGCACTTCACTCGTGACTGTGAACCCAAACTGGCCTTCCAGTTCTGAATGGCTTCATGGCATTTTCCACCATAACAAAGACAGGAAGACAGTAATGGTTCATTGCATGATCAATGCAGCGGTGGTGACAGAAGCCATCCAGCCGGCGAAGAAGAGACATGTGTGTGTGTGTGTGTGTGTGTGTGTGTGTGTGTGTGTGGTGTGTGTGTGTGTGTGTGTGTGTGTGTGTGTGTGCGCGTAGGCTACAGTGTGTGTGTCTGCGTGGAAGGCCAGTGATGTTGATGACAATATCGAAAGTTGGCAGTCAATATGTAATGATGTGGATAATGGATGAGACAAACAATTTGCTTGCGTGTGTGTGTGTGTGTGTGTGTCTGTGTGGCAGGATTATGAAAGTATCTTAGAGTTACATCCACGTATTGATGTCTGATGTGCATGTCTGTTCTTCACAGGCTGGCTGCGCAGGCTTCTTTTCATGTAATTGGTGTGATCATGCATATACCGGTAACTGTTATTGTCTGTCTGTCTATGGTGCTGATATCGTCACAAAGAGGCATTGCTGCGGAAATTGCTGGCTGAAGGCTACGTGCTACATGCTATGTGCTACGTGCTACATGCTAAGTGCTATATGCTACATGCTACATGCTACGTGCTATGTGCTGCGTGCTACATGCTACATGCCACATGCTACGTGCTACGTGCTACGTTCTATATGCTGCAACCTGCTCAGAGGCCAAAGGTCATACCTGACCTTTCAAACGATCATTGTGCCAAAGTACAGGGTTTCTAAATGAAGGGAACATTTTAGAGGAGAAGAGAGGAGAGGGGGAGAGGAGAGGACTGTGTCTAAACATATATGGTATTTCTCTCCCTCTCCCTCCCTCCCTCCCTCTCTCTCTCTCTCTCTCTCTCTCTTTCTCTCCCTCCCCCTCTCTCTCTCTCCATCTCTCTCTCCCTCCCTTCCTCCCTCCCCCTCTCTCCATCTCCCTGCCTCCCCTCTCTACCTTTCCTTCCCTCCCTCCTTCTCTCTCCCCCCTCCCTCATTCCTCTCTGTCTCCGTATGTTATCAGTGACCCAGGCAGACGTGGACATGTTGCTAATTAACACCATCAGAACAGCCAGTAACCACGGGGACAGGCCGTAACCGGGGGAGATGAGCGGTAAACAAATGCCAAGTGTCGCAACAACGTGTATACACAAACACACACAGACGCACAGACAGACAAGCGCACGCACACACGCACGCACGCACACACGCACACACACACAAACACACACACACACACACACACACACACACAGGCACACGCACGCACACACACACACACACACACACACACACACACACACACACACACACAGAGTGTCACAACCTCGGCTTGTCATGTCTGAGTGATACAGGATGATTAATCGCACTCCGCTCAGACAGCATCAGGAATGAAGGATGGAGCAGAGGCTGTCCTTCGTCTCTCCTCTCTCTCCCAATCTCTCTCCACACACTCCCCTCCCCCCCCCCCCCCCCCCCCCCCCCCCACCTAGCGTGTATCCTGACTGGAGGTGATAGGATTTAAGTGCACGTCTTGCATCATCCGTCTGTCTGAGTAAAACCTTGCATGACCGGAATAAATGGTACACACACACACACACACACACACGCACACACACGCACACGCACGCACACGCACACACATAGACACAATACATGTACATACACACACACACACACACGTTTAGAGCAAACAGATCATTAGTTTGTCTCTGTAGGGCCGTTGTATTCCAGCTGAGTCACTGCTCTGTCTCCAGCCATTAGCAGGGCCTTCATGACCTTATAATACTCTACTATAATACTTATAATCAGGGTGCACATAACTGGTGCGCAGGTGCGCATGCCTCGTCAAAATAACGGATGCGCACCAAGCAAATACGAGAGGAGGCGCTTTTGCGTACCAACATTTTTGGGACAGTTACTGAAACATTCAGATTTCCTCCATACAGTACATCACTGGTAAGATGACAAATGTGTTCATGTTAATAATTAGTTGTTAATCATGTAACTTTTAGCCATCGTTCTTGATTAAGTAGATGGGTTTTCTCAAGTTAGCAAGATGTTGCAAGATACGCGGCCTCTAAACGGCCACACCCTCGAGAACTGCGCAGAGTCAGCTGATTGCATGGTTCCATGCTGTGAGACATTTAATCGCTCCGTTGTCAAGTTGTTAAACTTTTATTTACAGAAAGGGGGTGCAAAAAGAACAGAACAACTAAAGAAGATATGTGATGAGAATGGCAGTTCCTTTGTGAAACTAGCCAACTAGGAAAGTTTCGCAACATTAGATGGTCTGCATGGAGACAAGAGACTGTTGAAAATATGGAGGTTATTACCTGCCATTCAAATTCAAGTGGCTACAAGTGATGACAGTGACCTAAAACATATCTGCATAGAGCATTTCCAGTGTTTCCTAGCCAACATGCTTGACACTGGACACATTTTACAGTTCACCTCTCTCAGCTTCCAGCAAGAGAATTTGACTATTGGTGAATGCAAAGATGCGCTCATGGTAGCTATTGGACAGCTGACACTTCTGCTTGGCAGTGAAGGCAAGTACAGGAAAGAGACCGTTTCAAATGCTGACAGGGACAAGGTTGATGTATTGAGAGGTCTAATTCATGAGTTTGAAAGCAGATATGAATCCCTCAGGTCATGTGATATTTTTTTATTTCTTTTATCCTTCAACTTGGCCTCAAGAAATGCAAGACCTCCACAGTTTTGGCAACACAACACTTAGTAACAGGGGGCAGCCTCCTCTGTGTATGACTTGGTCAACATAGTGAAGACAAGCAATCCAGATAGTTACTCCAACATTCAGAAAGGCATTCTGTTGTTGAAGGGGATTATCACATCTCAATATAATGAAAAGCAAGTACAGATCCCACCTATCAGACTCTCATCCCTGATGCACATACACTTGTCTAAGATGACAACAGAGACTGTTGACCCAAAGCCAGCTTGACATACTATACAACATGGTCATTAACTGGGGAAGGTTAATCCACAATACATTTTCCTATGTCCGTTTGGTGTATATTATCATCATAGCATAGTAGCCTATGTATATCAGGCCATAATTAGGTGACTCGTACCTTACAGGCCCATGGTCCTAGGGTACTTCATAATATCATAGCTTAGTATATCATGACTTCAACTTGGCCCATATTAGGTGAGTGGTCTACCCCCCTGTCTGTAGGTCTACCCCCTATCTGTCATTCTACAACCTGTCTGTAGGTCTACCCCGTGTCTGTCAATCTCACCCCATTTATGGTTATGGGGGCATATCTGTAGGAACACGCCCCATTGCCGCTTGCGGTTATATTTATTATTATTCTTATTATTCTTATAATTATAATTATAAAGAAGTGTTACTCTACTGTGACACAGGAAGTGCTCATAGTGTAGCTGTGAAAAAGCTTGAAAAGCCATTTGAAGAAAAACAACAACAACAAAAAACAATGACTAATAACTCCCCTCTCTCTCCATCCCTCCCTCCCTTTCTTTCTCTCTTTCC
Organism: Nansenia antarctica; assembly: GCF_963989245.1. Classification (NCBI taxonomy): domain Eukaryota; kingdom Metazoa; phylum Chordata; class Actinopteri; order Argentiniformes; family Microstomatidae; genus Nansenia; species Nansenia antarctica. Next base: position 19,751,290 of record NC_137683.1, read on the forward strand.
CTCCGTCCGTCCCCATGGTTGTTCCCTTGTTTATTTTTCCTATTTCTCTTCAGCCACTAGGTCGTGAATCGTCAACACGCCGTCTCCCATGGCAACGCCCCAGCGAGCCAGACCTTTAACTGTGTGCCAACTGTCAACCAAATACACACACACACACAAACACACACACACACAGATCCAAACAGATACCCACCTAAAGGTTCACTGACACATCCTGTCACACACTCACACTGACTTGATATCTCTATCTAACAGCCCACACGCACGCACGCACGCACGCACACACACGCGCGCGCGCACACACACACACACACACACACACACACACACACATACACACAGACACACACAGACACACACACACTCCGGGCAGTGTCTCTCTCTCTCTCTCCCTCCGCTCGCCGCTTCTCTTTCCTTTCTTCTCAGAGAGTCTCTCCATTTCTCTGGAAGCAGTGAAGAGACCAGGGCCATCTGCTCCAGCTGATAACCCCCCCCCCACACACACACACACACACACACACACACACACACACACACACACACACACACATACACATACACATACACATACACATACACGCACGCACGCACGCACGCACGCACGCACATACACACACACACACACACACACTGAATAAAGTTTTTAGTTCAACATACAGTAACAAATACTCTTACAGAAGGAGGGGAGGAGGGAGAAAAGGATCGAAGAGGAGTGGAGGAGAGAGAAAGGAGGGATGTGGAGGGGAAGAGAGAGTGAAGGAGGGATGAGGAGGGGAAGAGAGTGTAAAGGAGGGGAAGAGAGAGAAAGGTGGCAGGAGGGGTGGAGAGAGAAAGGTGGGAGGACGAGAGGTGGAGAGAGAAAGGAGGGAGGAGGAGGGGTGGAGAGAGAAAGGAGGGAGGAGGAGGGGTGGAGAGAGAAAGGAGGGAAGAGGGGTGGAGAGAGAAAGGAGGGAGGAGGAGGGGTGGAGAGAGAAAGGAGGGAGGAGGAGGGGTGGAGAGAGAAAGGAGGGAAGAGGGGTGGAGAGAGAAAGGAGGGAGGAGGGGTGGAGAGAGAAAGGAGGGAGGAGGAGGGGTGGAGAGAGAATTTAGAATAAGTTATACATATTATAATTACGTATAATTATACAAATTGGGACAACCAACCTAGAGTCAAGCTGTCATGCTGATTACTGTAGAAACAGCCACAAGAATGTCCCAAATAATATAATAACAATAATAATAATAATAATAATTATAATACTAATTCCCAAATAATATACACTCACTGAACACTTACACAACATACACTCACTGAATTTAAAAAAGAAGAGCCAAAGAACTCTCTGTTCTGTTATATGTTTTTGAACTTCAACAACATGTGAACCTCCCTACTCATAATCGAGGTCACCCTCTGGACCTTATCATCACCAAAGGCCTAGATATTTCAAATGTTGTTGTAACTGACATTGCCCTATCTGACCATTGTTGCATATTCTTTGACATATCTATCTTCCTGGTTATTCAAACTATGGTTATTCACACCAATGCACTGCTCACACAGGCCTTTTCCCCAGCCCCCCCAAAAAACGTCTATTTCAACCTCAGTAAATGACCTTCTACACGATTTCAACTTAAAAATCACAAAAAACATTGATGATATTGCACCCATTAGATCCAAATGCATCTCTGGTAAGCAAAAAGCTCCCTGGGTGAACTGCAAAACTATAACTTAGAAATAAGAAGTGCCAGACAATCATTTTTCTCTAAGATCATAAACAACAATATCAATAACACCCGCATCCTTTTCAAAACTGTTGACAGACTAAGAAATCC
>NC_137683.1:19765601-19770601 GCF_963989245.1 Nansenia antarctica
AGAGAGAGAGAGAGGGAGAGAGAGAGAGAGAGAGAGAGAGGAGGAAGACAGAAGACATGCCAACAGCACCACCACCTCCATGCTAGCAGGGTGGCCTTCTCCTCTCTCCTCGTCTCCTCTCCTCTCTCATCCTCTCCTCCTCTCATCTCTCCATCTCATTCCAAATAGAAAAGGTAATAAGACCTCCCTCTGAGTGCCTTTACTCCCTCCCTTCCCCCCCCCCCCCTCTCCCTCCCTCCTGCTCCTCCTCTCCCTCCCTCCCTCCCTCCCTGCCTTGTGTCCTTGTATATGGGATAAAAAGCAGGCTGCTGGTAGTGTATATGAATGGGAGGATGTAGTCAGGAAGGAGGGAGTACAACAAAATGTATTTTTTGCTCCAGTGTCTATTAAAAAAATGTATATATATTTCTTCTTCTAGCATGACGACTGCCAATAGCCGCTGGCCTGAACTAGATGACTTTTCCTGCTACGACTGGTGGATTGATGATTCACTTACTTAAGTCAAATGTATTGATTGTAAGTCGCTTTGGAATAAGGTGTCGGCTCCAGGTAAACAACACAACCTACAACTGGTCTACCCCAGCAGACCTCAGCAGACCCCTGTTACGGTCTCCTCCCTCCACTGCTGTCTTGTTCTGATTGTGTTGCAGGATGGCAGTGGGGAGAGGAGGCCTGATTGGCTGATGTAGCACACCTGTGCCTATTTAGGTTGTGCGTTGGAGATCAGTCTCTCTCTCTCTCTCTCCATACAGGATATCCTTTTTTGACTCTTCTGTTAGTGGCAACCTTTTGTTCCTTTGTTTCACCCTTACAACATTCCACATACAGATCACTCACCCACACCCTACACAACTGATAAAACTGACTATCACATCCCATTTCTAAATTACTTATTTTGTTTTAGTTATTAATAAAATAATCATTTACCTTTACCCTCGACTTGTCTCCCTATTTTGTCACTTTCTCTGAGCCGGGTTAGTGACACCCCATACACAACTCTGACCAGGAGAGCGTTGCCTATATGTGTCAGTGTGTCAATCTGACCAGGAGAGCGTTGCCTATATGTGTCAGTGTGTCAATCTGACCAGGAGAGCGTTGGCTATATGTGTCAGTGTGTCAATCTGACCAGGAGAGCGTTGCCTATATGTGTCAGTGTGTCAATCTGACCAGGAGAGCGTTGGCTATATGTGTCAGTGTGTCAATCTGACCAGGAGAGCGTTGGCTATATGTGTCAGTGTGTCAATCTGACCAGGAGAGCGTTGGCTATATGTGTCAGTGTGTCAATCTGACCAGGAGAGCGTTGGCTATATGTGTCAGTGTGTCAATCTGACCAGGAGAGCGTTGGCTATATGTGTCAGTGTGTCAATCCCAACTCAGCCAAACATGCACTACAGACTAGCAGGAGGCTCACCAGCACACCAAGTGATCACAGAGAGAGAGAACGAGAGCGAGAGGGGTAGAGAGAGAGAGAGAGAGAGAGAGAGAGAGAGAGAGAGAGAGAGAGAGAGAGAGAGAGAGAGAAAGAGAGAGAGAGAAAGAAAAAGAGACAGAGAGACAGGCACAGAGAGAGAGAGAGAGTCAGACACAGAGAGAGAGAGAGAGAGACAGAAAGAAAGAGAGACAGAGAGAGAGACAGACACACAAAGAGAGATTTTTTTCTGTATCACTGAAGTGTGTGGAAACATTTCAAGCAGCCGTTTGATCATAAAAAAAACTGTTGAAATGACTGAAAAAAACGTTGAAAAAACTGTTGAAATGACAACGTGTTTGGCTCAGTCTCTCACTCCATCTCTTCTTCTCTCCCCCTCACCCCCTCTCTCCCTCCCTCCCTCCCTCCCTCCCTCTCTCTCTCTCCTTCTCTCCCTCTCTTCCCCTCTCCTTCCCCCCCTCTCCCTCTCTTCCCCTCTTCCCTCTCTCCTTCTCTCCCCCTCTCCCGCTCTCCCTCTCTCCCCCTCTCTCCTTCCCCCCTCCCTCTCTCCCTCTCCATCACACACTCTGTAGCTCAGGGAGATGGAGACAGAAGGTGGTGTGTGTAGGAGTCCTTGTGTAGAAGAGATGCGACTCTACTTCTGCGTCGTGATTGGCCACAAGTGTTATTCTCCAAGTGGGACTGGAGCCAAATCTTCCAGACACACACACACACACACACACACGCACACACACACGCACACACACACGCACACACGCACACACGCACACACGCACACACACACACACACACACACATACACAGACAGACACACGCACACACACACATACACAGACAGACACACGCACACACATACACACAGACACACACACACACACACACACACACACATACACATACACAGACAGACACACGCACACACACATACATACACACACATACACACGCACACACGCACACACATACACACACACACACACATACATACACAGACAGACACACGAACACACACATACACACACACACACACACACGCACACACACACACGCGCACACACACACGCACACACTCTTGCCCTCTGTGTGCACTCACTAGTAAAAGGGCAAGAGAAGCTGACAGCAGAGTGCTGTGGGACCCTCATGGGGCGCCCAGTGTGTCCTCTCATGTGTGAATACTGTCAAGAGACATCACTGGGCCTGTCTCACACACACACACACACTCACACACACTCACACACAAAGGCATTGCCGCACGTACGGACGGCATGCGCACACGCACACACACACACACACATACTAGATTATGTACATGTGTGCATGTATAATACAATGCTTTAGAGGAGACTGGGGAGCAGGGAGGGCCGTGATGAAGATGATGAAGATGAGGAGGGTGAAGATGATGAGGATGATGTGGGGCACTAAAGGGTATTCCATGTATGCATGTGTGCTGGTGTGTGTGTGTGTGTGTATGTGTGTGTGTGTGTGCGTCTGTCTCTGCGTGTGTGTGTGTGTGTGTGTGCGTGTGTGTGTGTCTGTCTCTGTGTGTGTGTGTGTGTGTGTGTGTGTGTGTGTGTACCTCCAGGCGGCCTGTGTCAGGCTGGAAGCCCCGGGCCGGGTCCTCGGTGGTGACACGACACTGTATGGAGCAGCCGTTGACCCTGATGGCGTCCTGCGTCAGGCCCAGCTCCGGCAGGCTCCGCCCCTCGCACACTTTCACCTGGGCGTGCACCAGGTCCACACTGGCCGGAGAGAAGGAGAGCAGGGGGGTTATAACCTGTCTTAGCAGCCCTGTGTAGCCCTGTGAAGCCATGTGTAGCCCTATGTAGCTTCTGTATGGCCCTGTCATACCTGTGTAGCCCTATGTAGCTTCTGTGTAGCCCTATGTAGCTTCTGTGTAGCCCAGTGTAGCACTGTGTAGCCCTATGTAGCTTCTGTGTAGCCCTGTGCAGCACTGTGTAGCCCTATACAGCTCTATGTAGCCCTGTGTAGACCCTTTTTCGGGAGCGGGGGAACATAGGACCCTTTTTTCGGGAGCGGGGAACCTTAGGGAGCGGGGAACGTAGGACCCTTTTTCGGAGCAGGGAACATAGGACCCTTTTTCGGGAGGGAGCTAAGGTACCAGGGAACATAGGACCCTTTTTCGGGAGGGAGCTAAGGTACCAGGGAACATAGGACCCAGGGAACATAGGACCCAGGGAACATAGGATCGGGGGAACATAGGACCCAGGGAACATAGGATCCGGGGAACATAGGACCCAGGGAACATAGGATCGGGGGAACATAGGACCCAGGGAACATAGGACCCAGGGAACATAGGACCCGGGGAACATAGGACCCGGGGAACATAGGACCCGGGGAACATAGGACCCAGGGAACATAGGATCGGGGGAACATAGGACCCAGGGAACATAGGATCGGGGGAACATAGGACCCAGGGAACATAGGATCGGGGGAACATAGGACCCAGGGAACATAGGACCCAGGGAACATAGGACCCAGGGAACATAGGACCCAGGGAACATAGGACCCAGGGAACATAGGACCCGGGGAACATAGGACCCGGGGAACATAGGACTCAGGGAACATAGGACCCGGGGAACATAGGACCCAGGGAACATAGGACCCAGGGAACATAGGACCCGGGGAACATAGGACCCAGGGAACATAGGACCCAGGGAACATAGGATCGGGGGAACATAGGACCCAGGGAACATAGGACCCAGGGAACATAGGACCCAGGGAACATAGGACCCAGGGAACATAGGACCCAGGGAACATAGGACCCAGGGAACATAGGATCGGGGGAACATAGGACCCAGGGAACATAGGACCCAGGGAACATAGGATCGGGGGAACATAGGACCCAGGGAACATAGGATCGGGGGAACATAGGACCCAGGGAACATAGGACCCAGGGAACATAGGATCGGGGGAACATAGGACCCAGGGAACATAGGATCGGGGGAACATAGGACCCAGGGAACATAGGATCGGGGGAACATAGGACCCAGGGAACATAGGACCCAGGGAACATAGGACCCAGGGAACATAGGACCCGGGGAACATAGGACTCAGGGAACATAGGACCCGGGGAACATAGGACCCAGGGAACATAGGACCCAGGGAACATAGGACCCGGGGAACATAGGACCCAGGGAACATAGGACCCAGGGAACATAGGATCGGGGGAACATAGGACCCAGGGAACATAGGACCCAGGGAACATAGGACCCAGGGAACATAGGACCCAGGGAACATAGGTACACTCCCGTCCTATGTAGCTCCTGTGTAGTCCTGTTTAATAATAATAATAATAATAATAATAATAATAATAATAATGCTATAATATTGTAATGCACTTAATAAAGAAATCTCAAAGTGCTACACATTAAAAACAAGAAGAAAGATAAACAAATAAAACAATAAACATTTTCAATTAAAAAAAGGCTAATAAAAGGCTCTATTAAAAACATAGGTTTTAAGGCCTCGTTTAAAAGCATCCACAGACTGTGGTGCCCTTAGATGGTGAGGGAGAGCATTCCACAGCCTGGGAGCAGCCGAGCAGAAAGCC
>NC_137683.1:19781816-19786816 GCF_963989245.1 Nansenia antarctica
GCCCTAGCACAGACTTCCCCCTTTCTCACGGTGACTGACGGATACAATGATTCACTGACTCAGACAAATGTATTTGTTGTAAACCGCTTCGGATAAAGGCGTCTGCTAAACGGCAAAAATGTAAAACGGCAATGGAGGGGAATGAACCATCTGGGTTGATCTGCTAAACCCCGACGGTCACGGTGGCGAGACCCTGAAGCGCTTCTGGAGAAGCTCAGGCTTCGGTCTGCATCGATACAATAAAGCCTCTGTTCCACTGTCTAAGTCTTTTCTCTCTCTCTCTCTCCTCCCCGGTGATTTATCTCAGAGCTGTCTCATCGTCAATAACAAAGCAACCGCTAATTGTAATTATGATAATCAGGTCTATTAGGGTGTGTGTATGCTCATCCAGGTTATTCATATCTGTTTCCCTCTGGCTATGCTTACCGGTCGGATGAGCAATTATAATCACTGAGAAGATGATGTGGTGGTGGAGGTGGTACACACACACACACGCACACACACACACACACACACACACACACGCACACGCACGCACACACGCACACACACACATACACGTGCATGCGTTCACGCAAACACACATATGCGCACGCACACACGCACACACACATGCGTGCGCACACGTACACGCACACACACATACACACACACACAAACGCTTATAATCAGGGCCATATCAATCTCTGTATCGACTCACCAGGCGCCATCAGCCAGACCTACAGTTACTGGTAACAGACTCAGCACTACTCAACTGTCAATGTTTACTTGATATGTGTACACACACACACACACACACACACACACACACAAACACACACGCATGCACACACACAGACATGCACACACACATGTGTGTATGTGTTTGTGTGTGTAGGTGTGTGTGTGGGTGTGTGTTTATGCATGCGTCCTTGCACATTGGTGTGTGTGTGTGTGTGTGTGTGTGTGTGTGTGTGTGTGTGTGTGTGTGTGTGTGTACAAGGGTGCAAGGTGAGCTTTGTTTTTGGGGTTGTTTGTTTTGCTGTGGTGCAGTGGGAGGTGATCTGTCCAAACAGAGAACAAACAGAATAGAAGGGAGGGGGGGAGGAGGGGGGAGGGGGGGGGGGGGGAGGAGGGAGGAGGGGGGGAAGAGGGGGGGAGGGGTTGGAGGCCAAGGGAGGGAGGGGGGCAAGGAGTGGAGGAGAAGGAGATGGAATATTAGCAGGGGGTCAAGAACTCAATAAGTTGAAAGCAAAAGGGTAGAGTGTGGAGGAAAGGGGGAGAGAGAGAGAGAGGAGAGGGGGAGGAGAGAGGAGGTAGAAGAAAGAGACCAGAGTCTGAAGGTGAGAGAGAGAGGGAGGGAGAGGGGGATTGAGAGGGGAGGGAAGGGAACACAAAGTGCTAGTGAAGGAGAGAGAGGGAGAGAAAAGCAGAGACCTGGTAAAACCTGTAGCAGGGTAGAATAACATCATTAGGGTGAAATGGCTCCGCTCTCTCTCTCATTCTTTCATCCCCTCCATCCCCCCTTCTTCTCTTCCTATCCTCATCCCTCTACCTGTAGGACTGTCACTCTCTCCCTCTGTCTCTGGGAAAGATGAAGGGTGGTAATTTAATGGTAATTAGCTAACACACACACACACACACACACACCACACAGACAGACAGACAGTTAGAGAGACAGACAGACAGAAAACAAACACAGACTAGAACTAGAAGAGAGCAAAACAACAAAGGCATACACTTTGGTCAAAGACTCAGGCTTGAACACACACACACCCAAACACAGACACACACAAACACACACAGACACACACACAAACACAGACACACACAAACACACACACACAAGGCCAGACAAAGACCTCAGAGACATTGTTCCACTCCAATACACACACACACACACACACACACACATCTTCACACAGTTACGACACAACAATGAATATTCAACAAAACACACATACACACACACACACACACACACACACAGACAGACATACACACACACACACACACATATATATATACACACACACACACACACACACACAGACTGATGTCTTCCAGACAGTCTGTATTGTATTGACCCAATGTAACTCAGACAGCAGATGAATAGGACGCTACTTATCCCTGTGTACAAGTATGTCTGAAAGTGTGTGTTTGTGTGTGAGTGTGAGTGTGAGTGTGTGTGTGTGTGTGTGTGTGTGTGTGTGTGTGTGTGTGTGTGCGTGTGTGTGTGTGTGTGCCCGCGCGTGTATGTGATTAAATTCCGCCTCCTCAGTATGTGCTCTGCATCTTTGCTGCATTCATTACATCTGCAGGGAGGGAGGGAGGAGAGAAAGAGAGAGGGAGAGAAAGGGAGAGAAAGAGAGAGGGGGGAGAGAGGGAGGGAGGAGAGAAAGAGAGAGGGAGAGGGAGAGGAAGAGAGAGAGAGAGAGATAGAGAAAGAGGGAGGGAGGAGAGAAAGAGAGTGGGGGAGAGAGTGAGAGAGAGAGGGAGGGAGGAAGGAGAGAAAGAGAGAGGGAGGGAGGGGGGGAGGGAGGAGAGAAAAAGAGAGAGTGTGAGGAGTGTGAGAGAGAGAGAGAAGGCAGGAGGGAGGAGAGAGTGGGGGGGTGAGAGAGAGCGGGAGAGAGGGAGGGATGGTGGAGAGAGGAGAAGGCAGGAGGCAGTAGAAAGAAAGGGAGAGAGAGAGGAAGGGTGGAGAGAGAAAGATAGAGAGAGGAAAGGGTAGAGTAGAGTATGCGTGTATGAGTAGAGAGAAATTGAGAGGGGAATTGCTGGACAGAGATGAAGAGGGGGATGAGAGAGAGGGAAGGAGGGAAGGAGGAAGAAATAAGATGTAAGGGGAAGGGGAAAGGATATCGACCAGAACACTCTGCACACACACACACACACACACAAACACACACACACACACACACACACACACACATCACACACGCACACATCACACACGCACGCACAGACAGACACGCATAGATAAACACAGACCCAGACAGTTCTGGACCTAAACACACTTCGGAGGCTTCAAGGCCAGGACTACTCAGTCTGTGTGGGTACTCTTCCGTCGGAGACTGAAGACCTCCATCTCTTCAGGCTACACCTTAACTGTCCTGAGACATCTACTACCCCCCTGTAGTGTGTCTCCTGAGACATCTACTACCCCCCTGCACTGTGTCTCCTGAGACATCTAATTCCCCTCTGCACTTTGTCTCCAGAAACACCTGCTTCCCCCCCTACTGTTTCTCCTGAGACTTCTACTACCCCCTTGTACTTGTACTGTACTTAGCTAGGGTGCTGCAGCTGAAGAGTATCAAATAGAGTGCAAAAAATCAATAATACAATGTTTATAGCGAGCTTTTGGTCTAAAGGCTCTCGGACCATTGTAAACAACAGCTGTATGACGAGACTGAAGAGACGCGCAATGCATTTTGGGGATTTAGTACCCCAGTAGTGTCCAATCACGGCATACTCAAATATTCATCAAAATCTAGTATACATACTAGATTTCTCACATACTCAAATTTCGCATACTGTACGGTGTGAACGCTCTCGCATACTCAAATCTATGTCATATCTAGTATGGGTAGTATGCTAGTATGCCATTTCGATTGTCAAATGTATTGATTGTAAGTCGCTTTGGAATAAGGCGTCTTCTAAATGCCCAAAAATGGGAATGTAAAATACTAGAGTGGAGGCATGGGACTGGGTACCAGCGGTTCTCCACTGGTGACCCTTAAAGCATCAGTATGTGGGTCCATGTTTGGTGACCCCTAAAGTGTTGAGTCCCAATGTAGTTAAGACAACGACAATGTTAGTTGGAGTGTACCATGTATGTAGGAGATAGGGGTGCAGGTTGGAGTGTACCATGTATGTAGGAGATAGGGGTGCAGGTTGGAGTGTATTAAATATTATGCTTTTCCCATGTTTGTGGGTAATTCTTACAAAACGGATTAATAAAGCAAAATAGTATTTATCAAGTGCTGAACAATGTTTTTGTATAAAATGATAAATGCACAATTAAGCAAACCACATTTGCATCACAGTACCCTACTTTTGTCTGTAACAAAATAACAAATACGGTCTTTGTTACCAGCTTTGACTAATGAAGAAAAATAGTATTTATTAAATGCTGAATTTTTTTCATATAAAATACCTTCACAAATAAACAAAATACATTTGCATCACAGTACCTTTGTCTTTAACAAAACAACAAATAAGGTCATGGTTTTCAGCGAAACTGTTTGATCAAGCAACATACTCAATGCAACAATTCGTATCTCAAATAGTTTGGCTTACTTTGTAAACTTGAATACAACAATAGGGCTTATAAAGCCATTTCTAAGCAAAAAAATCATTTTTCTTACTTTTTAGTTCAACAAAAAGTCAAATAATGAAAATGCAACCTTCAACAACAGCAAAACATGTTTACTTGCATCAACAGTCAGTGTGAGGGAGCTGTGAAGGTAAGCTTTATAATAGTGGAGGACATGGAAAGCCCTTCACAGAGAGTTTATTAAAAATTGCATTGAAAAGGTTTGTGATGATGTATGCCCCGACAAGAAGGAGGCATTAAATATCAGCCTCTCCTGATAAATATGGGTGGATGAGCTGGCCTCCGACTTACAGATCCATTATGTTTCCATAATGCTCAGGCTTTGTTTACGAAATGCCTCCGAAGGTTATACTCTTTGAAAACGTTTTTCAAAAACAGTTTTCCACAGTTTTTTGGCCATTGTTTATGCTAGCTACTTTTGGAAAGATAGATAGCATTTACATAGTTTGTATGGTAGCCTAGGTAGTCTATTTGGCCTTTATTATTCTCTGATAGAAGCGTGAGAGTGGAGCGCCCATCTCAATGTTGTATTGTCACAGACGTACATTTAAACAACAGCGCACAGGCTTCATTAAATTGTTTGTCAGTATTTGCGGGCTGGATTAAAAGTCGTCGGGACGTTGAAATTGACATGTGATAGGGGATAGGGGTGCAGGGTGGAGTGTACCATGTATGTAGGAGATAG
>NC_137683.1:19794316-19804316 GCF_963989245.1 Nansenia antarctica
GGGAGAACAGTAGGGGCCCTAGAACAGAGCCCTGGGGTACCCCAGTGGTGAGGGTTCATGGAAAAGACAATGTGACCCGCCAGGTAGGAAGCAAACCAGGAGTGTGCGGTGCCATAGATGCCTGGTTCTGAGAGGATAGGGAGAAGGATCTGGTGGTTGACTGTGTCAAAGGCAGCGAGTGTGTCAAAGGCAGTGAGTGGCCAGCCTTGAAGCCGGATTGGTGGGGGTCCAGGTGTTCCATCTTATGGAGATAGTGAGTCAGTTGTTTAGATTGCAGCACTTTCAAGGGTTTTGGAAGGGAAGGAGAGAAGGAATACCAGTCTGTAGTTGTGGACAGAGGATGGGTCAAGTGTGGATTTCTTGAGGAGAGGCTTGGCTGGCTGTCTTGAAGGCAGCCGGGACAGATCCTGTGGATAAGGAGGAGTTGATTACCGTGGTAAGGTAAGGAAGGATGTCAGAGGAAATGGATTGGAGAAGAGGGGATGGGATGGGATGGGATCGAGAGGGCAGGTGGTTGCCTGCTTGGATGTGATCAGTGTGAGAATCTCATCAGGGGAGAGGGGGGAAAAAGATGATAAGCCAGAGAGGGGAGGAGACAGAAACAGCATGGAATTCGAAGGTGGATATGGAGGTGTGACAGGGGAAGGACAGTATGTGACCACTTGGGCGAAATGAGGAGTTCTTTGCCCCCCCTCGACCAGAGAGTTTAGGGGAATGAGAAAAGGAGTAGGCATCAGAGAGGGCTGCTGGTGTAGCTGTAGGTGAGATCCAGGTCTCTGTGAGAGCGAGGAAGTTGAGGGACATGAACGACGCATAAGCTGAGATAGCCTCAGCTTTCCGGACCGCTGACTGGCAGTTTCAAAGACCTCCCGCGGCAATGAAGTCATGGTCAGTTGAATATGGTGGATAGATGAGATTGGAAGGGTTGCGAGGGGGGATGTAGCGTCTATGTGTCCTCCTGAGAGAGAAGAACAGGAATACGAAGAAAGCACATTGTGATATTAGTCAGTAGAGGGGGGGTACAGGGTTAATGGACAAACAGAAGTTGGAATTGCTAAGTGCACTTAAAGTAGACAAATATGACAAGAGAACAAACTAAATGGAAGAGAAGAGAAGATACGTAGTATTCTTAGTGCCCTGGCCTTCCTCAATGGACTCCCACAAATAGACTCCCTTGTCTTGTTGTCAGGAGTCTTGTCAGGCTGTCGCTCTCTGACCGTCCGGATATAAATGGAGATGTCAGTAGTTGCTGAAGACTGGCAGGCGTGTAGCCTGTAGACCGGGCAGGTGTACTCACTAGTCACAATGTACATACTGTATACACAATGTATATGCCCCCTGGTCTAGACTATATAGCTGAAGAGATAAGGCTCCTCCCAGTTGCAAATTAGCACCTACTTAGGCCTCAGAAACTATTGGTATCACTAGAAAGTACTTAGAAGGCGAACCGCTTTTAAACAACAAGACAGCTATCACACTATCACCCTATCACACTATCACACTATCAGGAGCCCAAGATTACAACTGGATACTATTTACTTGGCTGGAAAGAGGCGAGTTCTCTTGCTAAGTCCACAAATGTATTACACACACACACTCTACAGCACACTGCGCAGGTGAGACACACGCACACACACACACACACACACACACACACACACACACACACTACAGTGTGTCTCTTTATAATACCCCCCTCCTCTTTTCCCCTTGGCCACATCCCCAAGTTCATCCCCATCATTCAACAAAGAGCTCTTCATTTTCTCTGCCAGCTCTCTCTCTCTCTCTCTCTCTCACACGCACACGCACACGCACACGGACACGCACACATACACACACACACAGAGAAGGTCATGGCCTGGGAAAGCACTGCCGACCTTTTTACCCGCTACACTAATGCAGTGCATTCTGGGTCATGAACCCAGTGCTCCCACATGACGCGTCAGGAAGAGGGTCGATTGATCAATAGTATTGATGAGGTAAGTGGGTTTGCGTTCAGGAAAAAACAATGGTGATTGCAACACACACACATACACACAACCACACACACACACTACAGTACACTGTGCATGTGACACACACACACACACACACACACACACACACACACAGAAAGAGAAGGTCATGGCCTGGGAAAAGACTGGCAACCTTTTTACCAGCGACACCAGAACAGGGCATTCTGGGTCATGGAATGTCAGGAGGCATGATGGGAAGTGCTGCCGTATGACTTGGGAATGGATGGATCCATAGTATTGACACGGTAAGTGGGAGCCGAGTTTGCGTTCAGGATTAGACAACCGTTGTGAATGGTTCGGAGGAAGAGAGAGAGAGAGAGAGAGAGAGAGAGAGAGAGAGAGAGAGAGAGAGAGAGAGAGAGAGAGAGAGCGAGAGCGAGAGAGAGGGAGGGATGGAGGGTAGGAGTGTTTAGGCTCTGTCAATGGTCTGGGTGAGTGAGCAAGTGGGGGATCAAGAGGATGAGAGAGATGGAAAGAGGGAGGGAGGGAGATTAGATTAGATTAAACTTTATTGTTATTGCACAGAGAACAAGTACTGAGACAACGAAATGTAGCTTGGCATCTAACCTGATGTAAATAGTGTCATAGTGCAGAAGACATGATAATGTAGACAGTGCATGGTATTAAAGTATAAGGTATTACATAAGGTATTACAGTATGAGGTATTAAAGTATAAGGTATTACAGTATGAGGTATTAAAGTATAAGGTATTACAGTATAAGGTATTACAGTATAATGTATTAAAGTATAAGGTATTACAGTATAAGGTATTACAGTATGAGGTATTACAGTATGCGGTATTACAGTATAAGAGTATAACGTATTACAGCATACGGTATTTCACCATACGATATTACAGTATAAGGATTTACAGTATAAGGTATTAAAGTATGAGTTATTACAGTGAATATAAATAAATGAATATGATAAGTTAATATACAGTGGCAAGAAAAAGTATGTGAACCCATCAAAATAACCTGGTTTTCTGCATTAATTGGTCATAAAATGTGATCTGATCTTCATTTAGGTCACAAGTATAAGCTAATAACACACAAACAGTTATAATCTTTCATGTCTTTATTGAACACACCCATTGAACATTCACAGTGCTAGGGGACAAAGTAAGTGAACCTTTGTATTTAATAACTTTGGCAGCGATCACCTCAAGCAAGCGCTTCCAGTAGCTGCGGATCAGACCTGCCCCACATTCAGGAGGAGTTTTGGACCGTTCTTCCTTACAGAGCTGCTTCAGCTCAGCCATATGTTTAAGATGTCTGGTGTAAACAGCTCTCTCGAGGTCATCCCACAGCATCTCTTTTGAGTTAAGGTCTGGGCTCTGACTGGGCCACTCCAATAGACGGATGTTCTTTTGTTGAAGCCATTCCGTAGTAGATTTACTTCGGTATTTAGGTTCACTGTCCTGCTGCATCACCCAACTTCTACTGAGCTTCAGCTGGCCGACAGCCATCCTGACGTTATCCTGTAGGATACCTTGATGAACTTGGGAATTCGTTTTTCCCTCAATGATGGCAAACTGTCCAGGCCCCAGGGCAGCAAAGCAGCCCCAAATCATGATGCTCCCTCCACCGTACTTCACTGTTGGGATGATGTTTTCATGTTGACATGCAGTGCCCTTTTTACGCCACACGTAGTGCTGCGTGGTCTTCCCGGACAACAATCCAACCTTAGTTTCATCGGTCCACAAATCATTTTCCCAGTAGCGTTGTGGAGGGTCAAGGTGGCAAACTTTGGCAAACTTCAGGCGAGCAGCAATGTTCTTTTGGAGGGTAGCGGCTTCCTCCGTGGTGTCCTGCCATGGTCACCTTGCCTGTTCAATGTTTTACATACGGTCGACTCATGAACAGAGATGTTAGCCCGTTCCAATGATTCCTTCAAGCCTTTAGCTGTTACTCTAAGGTTCTTTTTTTTTACCTCATTGAGCATTCTGCGTTTTGCCTTTGGAGTCATCTTGACTGGGCACTTCTAGGTTGAGTAGCCCTAGTACTAAATGGTCTCCATTTATAGACAATTTGTCTAACTGTGGGCTGATGAATATTTAATCTCTTTGAGATTACTTTGTAACCCTTTCCAGATTTATGCAAATCCACAATGCTTGATCGTAGGTCTTCTGAGATCTAATTTTTGCAAGGCATGGCTCACATCAGCAGATGTCATTCTTGTGAATAGCAATGAGTGTTTTTTTATAAGTCAAAGTATCTCTAACCCACACCTCCAATCTTATTTCATTCATTGGACTCCAGGTTTGCTAACACCTGCCTCCAATTAGCTTTTGTACCAGACATTAGCCTAGGGGTTCACATACTTTTTCCAACCTACACTGTGAATGTTTGAATGATGGACAAGAACAATACAATAATTTCTGTGTTATTAGTTAAAACACAATCTGTTGGTTCATTATTGTAACTAAGATCAGACCATTTTTTAAGACAAATGTATACATAAAAACAGGTAATTCCAAAGGATTTCTTGCCACTGTATATATGAAGGTTGGGTATACACTTGTGTAGCCCTATGTAGCCCATATGTAGCCCTATGTAGACCTATGTAGACCTATGTTTCTGTCTCTTAGGTACATGAGGGAGCAGTATGTAACTGGTCAGGGTGAGGGAGTGAGGGGATCAAGAGGATGAGAGAGATGAAAGGATAGAGGGAGGGAGGGAGGGATGGAGGGAGGGAGAGGGAGGGAGGGATGGATGGAGGGAGAGAGGGAGGGGTGGAGGAAGGGAGGGATTGAAGCAGGGAGGGAGGGATGGAGGGAGGGAGGGGTGTTTATGCTGTGTAAATTGTCTGGGTGAGGGAACAAGGGATCAAGAGGAATTGGAAGGAGGGAGGATGGAGGGAGAGAGAGAGGGAGGGAGGGAGGGAGGGAGGGAGGGAGGAGGAGGGGAGGGAGGGAGGGGAGTGTTAAGGGTCTGGGTATGGTTCAAAGCGTTCTCAAAGTATAATTATCAACATCAGAGCATCTCAGGGAGGCTATGACCCTGAAACACACACTCACACAGACACAGCCACACACACACACACACACACACACACACACACACACAGAGTGAGAGAGAGAGAGAAAGAGAAAGTGAGGCCTAGATACAGTTCCATACTGTACACACATATCCCTGACTCTTCCACTCCCCCCCACTCCTCACCCCTCATCCTCTCTCTCCCACTCTCTCTCTCTCTCCCTCTGTCCCTCCCTGTCCCTCTCTCTCTGTCTGTCTGTCTGTCTCCCTCCCTCCCCCTCTCTCTCTCCCTCTCCCCCTCCCACTCCCACTCCTCTCTCTCCCTCTCTCCCTCTCTCCCTCTCTCTCTCTCCCTCCCCCTCTCTGTGGCCCAGCAGGGGATAGAGGATTATCCTGTGCCAAAATTCACTGTAATCTGATCCAATTTCTCTGTGCAATTCAGCGCTGCCTCCTAAACCCATCTCTGAAGGGACCTGCCAAGAGCAGACACACACACACACATGCACGCACATGCACAGACTCACACACATATGCATGCACGGACACACACACACACACACACACACACACACGCGCACACACACACACACAAGCACTAGCACACACACACACACATGCACGTGCACAAACACACACACACACACATGCACGCGCACACACACACACGCACACACACGTAGTCATATCAGCAAACACACACAATCACATACATATGCATGCACACCCTCAAATGCAAGATCTTCCCACACATTCAAACACACACATGCAAAACACACACACATACACACACACACACACACAACTCTCCATCTCTTCTCCTCCCCTGAGATATTTATTCGGTCCCTCTTTCTTATCCTTTTCTTGAGTGGCATGGATGACAGGAGGAAGGAAGAGAGGGCAGAAAAGAAGGGAGGAGGATTGAGGAGAGAAGGGCTGAGAGGTAGACAAGCAGGGTGGAGAACCAGGGACAGATGGATGGAAGGAGGAGAAGAAGGAAGGAGGAGAGAGAAGGAGAGAGGAGGGGGGAGAGAGAGAGAGAGGATCAGAGCACACACAAACACGCAAACACACACAAACACACAAACACACACACACAAATGTCTGTGCTCTTCAATGACCACCCTCCACCCCACCCCCTAAGCCTAAGGAGGGGAAAGAGAGAGAGAGAGAGAGAGAGAGAGAGAGAGAGAGAGAGAGAGGGAGAGGGAGAGAGAGAGAGGAAAGAGAGAGAGAGAGGAGAGTGAGAGAGAGAGAGGAGAGTGAGAGAGAGAGAGAGGAGAGAGTTTTTCACTATGTGAAAAACAAGTGAAACATCCCATAATTTCTATATGAATCTCTGAGAGAAAACTGTCACCATAGCAACCCCAGCCATCAAATGAAACAAGTGATGTATGGTTTCCGTGGTGATCCACTTAAGGTGCTGTCACTGTGTTGCCGGGGGCGATCATTGTACACTGGCTCCTGTGTTTGCGTTTCCCTCCCCCTTTCATTGTGATCATGGTGCCGTACGTATATCCCTCTGTCTCCCTCTCTCTTTCCCTAACTCTCCTCCCCTCCATCCCTCTCTCTCCCTAAATCTCCTCCCCTTCATCCCTCTCTCCCCCTAACTCTCCTCCCCTCCATCCCTCTCCCTCCCTCTCTCTCTCTCTCTCTCTCTCCCTAACTCTCCTCCCCTCCATCCCTATCTCCCCCCAACTCTCCCCCCATCCATCGCTCTCTCCCTCTCTCTTCCTAACTCTCCTCCTCTCTCTCCCTCCCTCCCTTTAGGAGTCAGACCCCATGTTTTTCACATCAGAAGGTCCCTCCTCTCTCTCTCTTTCTCTCTCTCTCTCTCTTTCAATCGCAAGGCTACGCTCACTCTGTCTATCTCTCTCAGTCTTTCTCAGTGTCTCTCCCTGTCTCTCTCTCTCTCTCTCTCTCTCTCTCTCTCTGTCCCCCCCCCCTCTGTCTCTCTCCCCTTCTCTCTCCCCCCTTCTCTCTCTCTCTCTCTCTCTCTCTCTCTGTGATTTCAGCTAAAACTGGGCTGAAAATGAGTTTTTCAACAAGACAACGACCCAAAGCATTCAAAGAACTCTACCAAAGAATGGCTCAGGATAAAGAAGATTGTTGTGTTTGGATTGGCCTAGTCAAATTCTGACCTAAATCCAGTTGAGATGCTGTGGCAGGACCTGAAGTGGGCGGCAGTTCATGCCAGACACCCCTCAAACCTCACTCAATTGGCTCACTTCTGTAAGGAGGAGTGGGCAAAAATATCTCAAAACAGACTGAAGAGGTTCACTTATTTTTGCACCTGCACTAATTACTTTATAATGTAGTTTTCCTACTACACGCATGATTCTCTCTAAACCAACATATGGAATTGGTCAACATAAACCCGTTATGTCAGATAAAAAAGACTGGTTCTAATTAAATAAAGATTTCATGGTAAAAAACAAAACAAATCTATAATTGCACAAGGGGTTCACATACTTTCAAGCAGCACTGTATATTCATAGCAGGTATTCACATGACATTTAGACCAGACACTGGTGTTAACTCAATAAAACTATGCAGCCGGAGAAATTCTAACATTCCGATCCGTCAAAAAAAGCTATGTGTATTGAAAACTCACATCCAAGGTTAGTGGTCGAGTTTATCAATATTTGATTAGTTTCACAAGATGTATAGCTGTGTGTGATCTGGGGGAAGTGTATGTATGTGTGGTTGTAAGGTGCAGCGTTTGACAGGAGGTCAGGCGGTGCAGCTGAGCTTCCTGGTGGTCTGGTGGACTGTGGGTGTTCTCGGGAGGGCCGCTCTGCCTCTGGCCTTCTCTCTCAACCGTAAGGCTACGCTCACTGTCTATCGCTTTATCTCTCTCTCTCTCTCTCTCTCTGTGTCTCTCTTTGTGCCTCAGTCTCTCCCCCCCTCTCTCTCTCCCCCCTTCTCTCTCCCCCCCTTCTCTCTCTCTCTCTCTCTCCCCCCCTCCTCTCTCTCTCTCTCTCCCCCCCCGCCCTGTCTCTCTCTCTCAGACTGTACACCAGGGGCGTGAACATGTACTCCAGTACACAGCTTACTGGTATCTGAACTCAACATTGATTCAGAAAACATCCCTAAAGGAATATTTTGTTTTTAAAAAAGGGCTTTGTGTGAGCTGTGTGTGGGGCTACGTTGACCTGGTAGATGAGGGAGAACATGAAATGTAAGCAGTTTTGTTTCTGCTCAGCTGTGAGAGAGCTGACAAGACAAGAGTTCACTCTTTCGCTCTCTCTCTCTCTCTCTCTCTCTCTCTCTCTCTCTCTCTCTCTCTCTCTCTCTCTCTCTCTCTCTCTCTCTCTCTCTCTCTCTCTCTCTCTCTCTCTCTCTCTCTCATTCACACACACACACTGCACTGCACTGCAGGAGTCACTTTTTTATTTGTTCAATCTCGTTACGGATGATAGTGTTAGTGAAGTGACTGAAGTATGTTTTGTTTTTTGCCAAGGCAGCACCAGTCACTAAAGTGAAAAATGTATTTCCAGCTAACTTTCTGTACTTGCTTTTCTTTCAAAAATAAGGACATTTCTAAGTGACCCCAAACTTTTGAACGGTAGTGTAGGTATTCTGCCAGTATCCTCTCTCCTCTCTGTTTAGTGCCAGATGGCATTCAAGTTTGTTCAGTTTTTGGGGGGTTAATTCTTTCCAATGTGTCTAATAATGTCCTACTGGTTTGGTTGGTGTCTAGTTGTGTTGCTACTCAGGGACTCTGTGGGGAGTCTGTTGGTGTCTGTGGGGAGTCTGTTTGTGTCTGTGTCTGTAGACAAAGCCACAGAGCCAGCTGGCTGAGAGGACTCCTTTCTGGGTTAATCTCTCAGCAGGCTAGGGGCTTTGTGACGGAAGGTTTTAGGCATCGCTTCCTTTTAGGTGGCTGTATATCTTAACGTCTCTATTCTGATTTTTCTTTTTCTGGGTGGCCTGTTGTAGCCTAGGGATTAGAGAGGCAGGTAGCCTAGGGATTAGAGAGGCAGGTAGCCTAGGGTTTAGAAAGGCAGGTAGCCTAGGGGTTAGAGAGGCAGGTAGCCTAGGGTTTAGAGAGGCAGGTAGCCTAGGGGTTAGAGAGGCAGGTAGCCTAGGGGTTAGAGAGGCAGGTAGCCTAGGGGTTAGAGAGGCAGGTAGCCTAGGGGTTAGAGAGGCAGGTAGCCTAGAGGTTAGAGAGGCAGGTAGCCTAGGGGTTAGAGAGGCAGGTAGCCTAGGGGTTAGAGAGGCAGATAGCCTAGGGGTTAGAGAGGGAGGTAGTCTAGGGGTTAGAGAGGCAGTTGTAGCCTAAGGGCTAGAGAGGCCGGCCAGCCATCAGTAGGTCACTGGTTCGATTCCCACCCCAGGAGGGAGCCGTATGTGAGCTGGTGACTGGAGGGTTGCTGGCATCATATCTAAGGTGCCTACCACTGCTGTTGTGCCCTCGAGCAAGGCACTTAACCCCTAACTGCTTCAGGTAGAAGATGGCTGACCCTGCACTGCCCAGAGCTCTGTTCTCCCTGGGGGAGAAAACTCCAAAACAAAACTACATTTTGCTGTCTCAGTACTTGTGCTCTGTTCCATGACAATAAAGTTTAAATCTTATCTTAATTGTGATGGTAGCAGGTATAGTCCTAATGCTGTGCTGCGTGTTGGGGTTTTACGACATACACGTATGACATTTTTAGCAGAATTTGTAGGGTTCTATGTTGCTCGGTTGGTAGAACATGGCACTAAAAACGCTTAGGTTGTATGTTTGATTCCCGGTGGGACATACAGTATATACTGAAAAAAGTATGCACTCACTGCAATGTCTCAAAAGACAAAATCGTTAGCTACATGGCATATATTATTATTATTATTATTATTATTATTATTATTATTATTATATAACTGATTCAAGTATTTTGGCCAGATCCTAATTGGGATGTTATGTCCTTTTGATGGCGTAGTAGAAGATGGTTCACAGCCTTGTGGAATTGACCTATGACCTATGGAGTTGACCTATGACGCTGATGTTCAGGCCGAGTGTCTATA
>NC_137683.1:19814316-19816816 GCF_963989245.1 Nansenia antarctica
CCTTCCCTCCGCTAACCTTCTCTCCATCCCTCCGCTAAACCTTCTCTCCATCCCTCCTCTATCCCTCCATCCAGTACATCTACAGCGACCAGTGTATCCTTATTATTATTTCTTTTATTTTGTTAACCTTTATTTAACCAGGTAAGACAATTAAGAACAGATTTTTATTTCCAATGCCGACTTGGGACAAGGCACAGCCTTTTGAGGGGGTAGGGGGTAAGGCCCCCTCAGGATTATCTTAGACTCCAGCCATCCAAATGGGAAACTGTTGGAGCTATTGCCTTCAGGGAAACTGTACCGTAGCCTCGGGGTTAAACCCCAGAGGATGTCAAACAGCTATTTTCCCCAGGCAATCAAACTCCTTGGGAAATGCACTGGCACTAGGCACAGAATCTGAACACTACCTAAATGAACTCTGTACTGCTCCATATCTGTACAATATGTGATGCCAACAATATCTGGTTTTCGTTTTTTTTTTTCATAACACACAACTCGAACTTTTTAAGTTCAACTTGTTTTAAAGTACCCACTCGATATAATAAACAACAGTGGACGTGTTCAAAAGCAAGGACTGTGTGTTATATAGTTATGTGTAGTTAGGTGTTTTTAGCATGTCGATGTTCTCTCAGCATGTTGTTATGTTATAAAAACGCAGTTAGACGTCCGTAGCGATGTACCACTGTTAGCCACTAGCTGTTAGCAGTGTTTGTAGCTGCGGTTTCATCAGTGACTTTTCTCCCATTCTGTGTTTGAGGTGCGCACCAATATTCAAATACGCACGTCGTCTTACATTTTTCTCCGATTTCAATGTATGACACATCATTTGAACGCTTACAATCTGTAGTTTCAGACTACGTAAAAAACAGAAAAATTACGTAGGCAACTGGTTTATGGTTTCACCAGCTGGTGTCACATATTGCACACCGTACGGCAGTGTGTTACATCTCACTGAAACCTGCACAGCATTTTTTGCACAACCTCACACTTGAACTCCCTGTAATGACGATTACATTAATTATGTTGACATAATTGGTTGGCTGCTATTACTTTACTCTACTATTGTTGATTCAGATTTTTCTGCTACTACTGACGATACCATTGCTGTTGTTGATTGTGATTGTTGTTTTTTTATATCCTGCTTATTGTTATTCTCTCCGTCGTCTCTCTCCTTCTCTCTATCCCTCCATCCCTCGGCTAACATTCTCTACATCCCTCCATCCCTCTTCTAACCTTCTCTCTACTCCAGTGGCAAGCGGTGACCTTTTGCACTGGTCATGCTAACTCCATTTTGAATATTCATCGGCGCACGCACACTCACACACTCGCACACTCGCACACACGCACACACGCGCACACACACACACACACACACACGCACACGCACACACGCACACACGCACAGGCCTCGGCGGACCTAACTCTCTCACACAAACGTAGGCCTAAACTCTGATCACAAACCTACCACAACAAATTGAGGCCACAGCTACAGTACAAAAAAGCAAAAATAAATAAATAGCACAATGTCCTACCTTATTTGTAGACAAAGTATGTGGGAAGATGCACGCTCATGCTTAGTCATAGCGGTATGGAGGTTGTTTAAATCACCATAGCCTGTCGTGGTCCAGACTGTGTGTTCAGTAGAAAAAAGGAGACATGGCCAACTTTGGGCAGCCAGCTAGCCATGTATGTTTTTCGTAGATGCTAGCTTGAAAGTGACGAACGAAACTATTCGCTGTTTTTGTGATGGCAAGTTCAGGAGTTGGACGTTCTCTTGAAATAATATTTTTTTTTTCTCAAATGTCCTCCCAGAAAACGTCATCGAACGCAACGATTCTATTGAATTAATATCAGTGTGGCGATGGCAATGAGGTGTCAAGTGCCGCCAAAAATTCAAATGCTTGTAGTGTTGCGCATGCGTGTCTGTGGATAAGCTGGTTCACAGCCATCAAAATGATCATGTTCAGTAATCCCTACTCTCCCCTCTTCCCCTTCTCCTCCTCTCTCAAACTCTCAGAGGTGAAAATACGATATCCCCTCCTCTCATCCCACCCTCCTCTCTACCCCCTTCCCCCCCTCCTCCTTCTCCTCCTCCTCCTCCTCCTCTCATCACACCCTCAGGAAGAGAATCTGACCAATCCTTCCTCCTTACTCTCCTCCTTCAAATCCCTCCATCATTCCACACGTGCCCCCAAAGTCCCTCGCTCCCCATCTTCCCGAAGCAGGAACATTTCTCACACTCACACAGACACACACAGACACACACACACACACACGCACACACACGCGCACACAGACACACACCCTACCGCCCATGCACCCACTCACCCGCACACACACACACACAGACCGAAGGCAAGGAGTCATCCATCCATCTGTTCCTAACTCTGAGTGTGTTTACTCTTCCTGCTGGCTGTGATGGACTCCACACCAGCCAGACATTAATAATGGATGTCTCAGAGGGTCACAAAACCCCTGCTAACATAGTATTCTGGGGAACACC
>NC_137683.1:19821816-19829316 GCF_963989245.1 Nansenia antarctica
AAAATGGCAACGAAGTTCACGTAGGTCACGTTCACGTAGAGGGGAGATGCTTCACTGACACGTAGAAACACCCTGCAGAGTTATCTTGTTGAAGATCAGAGGACTCTGTTCTGATGACGCATGAAACATCACATGCTCTCCACCAAAGTCCCACTAGATGCATTATGGACTATAATGATAAATGCATACACACAGACACAATATTATAATTGTTTACTATTCTATTATTGTATTGCTCAATGGTATCTTCTCATTGTTTCCTTTTGCCATTTTGTTTTCTCTTGCAGCTGCAATGTCGATTGGAACTGAAGCCATAAGAATATGACTCTCTTCTACTTGTATAATGGGATGTAATAAACTTTTGGCACACATGGCAATCAAAAAATATGAATCTTGTCCTGGGGGAGTGGTTGGGGGTGGTTAGGGGTGGAGTTAACCAGCTATTGTTCCCACCCATTACCTGCCTGTGAAAAGTATGAAGTGACAAAGAAAAACTTTTTTTTCTCTGTTAGTTGATTTGAGGTGCATCAACATTCAAATACGCATATCTTCTTAAACTTTTTTCACATCATTTGAAAGCTTACAATCTGTCCTTTCAGATGTAAAAAACAGAAA
Organism: Nansenia antarctica; assembly: GCF_963989245.1. Classification (NCBI taxonomy): domain Eukaryota; kingdom Metazoa; phylum Chordata; class Actinopteri; order Argentiniformes; family Microstomatidae; genus Nansenia; species Nansenia antarctica. The sequence continues at coordinate 19,822,432 of NC_137683.1, forward strand.
AATCCTCGGCTAACGGTTACCCAAAACACCAGCAGCTGACACATATACACAGAGAATACACATATATACACACACACAAACACCCACCTGGTAGTCCCGGACCACCCTCATGCCGCGGCCTCCTCCTCCGTACGCGGCCTTGAAGATCACCGGGAAGCCGTACTTCTGGGCGAAGGCATGGGCCTCCTGGACCCCTGTGATAGGCGCCTCGGTCCCCGGGACCACCGGCACTCCTACACACACACACACACACACACACACACACACACACACACACACAAACACAAACACACAAACACACACACACACACACACCATTGCATAGCATTATAAAGAGCCCATCATCCAATTGCTGCTTCCCCCAGCCTCCCCTGGTCCTCCTCCTGCCGGGCTACGTACCAGCGTGGATGGCCAGGGCGCGCGCCTCCACCTTGTCCCCCATCCTGCGCACCGTCTCTGGGGACGGGCCGATGAAGCGCACCCCTGCGTCCGCGCAGGCCTGGGCGAAGTCTGACCGCTCCGACAGGAACCCGTAGCCCGGGTGGATGGCATCCACGTTATTCTCCTGAAGGGGGGAGGAGGAGGAGAGGGGGAAGGGGGGGATGAGGGAGGTGGAGGAGAGGGGGATGAGAGGTGGAGGAGAGGGGGATGAGAGGTGGAGGAGAAGGGGGGTGGTGGAGGTGGAGGAGAGGGGGGGTGAGGAAGGTGGAGGAGAAGGGGGGGTGAGGAAGGTGGAGGAAAAGGGGGGGGTGAGGGAGGTGGATGAGAGGGGGAGGATGGAGGTGGAGGAGAAGGCGGGTGAGAGGGATGAGGGAGGTGGAGTAGAGGGGGATAATGGAGGTGGAGGAGAGGGGGAGAGAGGTGGAGGGGAGGGGGGTTAAGGATTGGCGGGAAGAGATAACAGAGAGGGGAGGGAGGAGAGAAAAGGAGAGAAGGCAGGTGATGCCAAAAGTTCATTAACAGTCGCACATTACGGTTGATTAACATTTCCTGCTGGTTTCTCATCCCCTCCCCAGCTAGCTCTTCACACACACACACACACACACACACACACACACACACACAAACTCACTCAACTCCAGACCCATTAACACAGGAGCCTCCAGTAATTCTCTTTACAAAGTTTGTCGGTAAAGCGTTGCACTTTCATCCCTAGTGATGTCTCTTAGAAGGCTGGGCAGACCTCCATGGAGAGAGGGCAGGCCTCCATAGTGAGAGGGGAGGTGTGTGTGGAGGCATGGCAGGCCTCCATAGTGAGAGGGCAGGCCTCCATAGTGAGAGGGCAGGCCTCCATAGTGAGAGGGCAGGCCTCCATAGCCAGGGCCAGATGGGCAGGCCTCCATAGCCAGGGCCAGATGGGCAGGCCTCCATAGCCAGGGCCAGGCCTCCATAGTGAGAGGGCAGGTCTTCATAGTGAGAGGGCAGGCCTCCACAGTGAGAGGGCAGGCCTCCACAGTGAGAGGGCAGGCCTCCATAGTGAGAGGGCAGGTCTCCATAGTGAGAGGACAGGCCTCCATAGTGAGAGGGCAGGCCTCCATAGTGAGAGGGCAGGCCTCCATAGTGAGAGGGCAGGCCTCCACAGTGAGAGGGCAGGTCTCCATAGAGAGAGGGCAGGCCTCCACAGTGAGAGGGCAGGTCTCCATAGTGAGAGGGCAGGCCTCCACAGTGAGAGGGCAGGCCTCCATAGTGAGAGGGCAGGCCTCCATAGTGAGAGGGCAGGCCTCCACAGTGAGAGGGCAGGCCTCCATAGTGAGAGGGCAGGTCTCCATAGTGAGAGGGCAGGTCTCCATAGTGAGAGGGCAGGCCTCTATAGTGAGAGGCCAGGCCTCCACAGTGAGAGGGCAGGTCTCCATAGTGAGAGGGCAGGCCTCCATAGTGAGAGGGCAGGCCTCCATAGTGAGAGGGCAGGTCTCCATAGTGAGAGGGCAGGCCTCCATAGTGAGAGGGCAGGCCTCCATAGTGAGAGGGCAGGCCTCCATAGTGAGATTGAAGGTGTGTGTGGAGGCATGGCAGGCCTCCATAGTGAGAGGGAATGTGTGTGTGGGGCACGCTAAATTGAATGTGACACAATTAAGCGCAGAGATAAAAGATGGTTTAAAGCGATGAGTCCTTGTATAGCGCTGTGGACCGTGGTAGAAAGCATTCAATGAGAATGCAACGGGAGAGTAAACACACACACACACACACACACACATACACACAAACACACACACACACACACACACCTACACACTCTTTTACTGGCCCCGCCATCAACTACAATAAGCACATAATCATCTTCTCCTAAATGGAAAACACGGTCAGGTGGGCATAGGGCCAACCTTGGCTTTGGTGGAGTGTGTGTGTGTGTGAGTGTGTGTGTGAGTGTGTGCGTGTGTGTGTGTGTACATGTGTGTGTGCATCCGTGCGTGTTTCCGAGCGTTCATTCATGGGTGTGTGTGTGCGTGTGTATGTGTGTGTGTGTGTGTGTGTATGTGTGTGTGTGTGTGTCTTTCTAAATGAAGAGACAGACATGCAGAGGACGCGGCCAGCCTGGCGCCATCTGGCCCTGGATACGGAGCGAGGTAATTATGGTCTGTCCTGTTGGTAGGGGAGATAATTATGGTCTGCCCCGTTGGTAGGGGAGATGGAGCTGGCAGGCTGGTCAGCAGACTGGCCGAGCCAGACAGAGACGGATGAAGGGGATGGAGACACACACACACACAGGTACACACACACACACACCCACCCACACACACACACGGGTACACACACACACACAGGTACACACACACACCCACACACACACAGGTACACACACACAGGTACACACACACACACACACACACACACACAGGACACACACACACACACACACACAGGACACACACACACACACATAGCGTGCTGGGAGTCGTGGCGTAGCTCCCAGACAGGGTGAGGGATGAGAGATGACTTGGACAGAGGAGGACCCGGCCTTAGCTGCCATCTGAGACGCCTGACCAGAAATCATAATAATAAAGATTGATTCATCTGAGCAGGCATGTCACAGAGATAGAGAGATGGAGAGATGGGCTACTGGCTACACACTGCCATAAGGGCCTGGAGCTACAGGATGGAGGGATGGAGGGATGGAGGGATGGAGGGATGGAGGGATGGAGGGAGAGATAGAGAGATGGAGAGATGGGCTACTGGCTACACACTGCCATAAGGGCCTGGAGCTGCAGGATGGAGGGATGGAGGGAGAGATAGAGAGATGGAGAGACCAGAGACCACACCAGCAGCATGTTATCATGGGGGCTTGGAGCTACAGGATGAAAGGATAGATAGATAGAGAACGAGAGAGAGAGAGAGTGAGAGAGATGGAGAGCTGAACATATGTACCACACTACCAGCATGTAATCATGGGGGCCTGGGGCTACAGGATGAAAGGATAGATAGATAAAGAGAGAGAGAGAGAGAGAGAGAGAGAGAGAGAGAGAGAGAGAGAGAGAGAGAGAGAGAGAGAGAGAGAGCGAGAGAGAGAGAGAGAGAGAGAGAGATGCACCACACCAGCAGCATGTTATCATGGGGGCCTGGTGCTGTTGATGGAAGGATATAATGAATAGATCGATAGAGAGAGAGAGAGAGACAGATAGATAGAGAGAGATAGATCGATAGAGAGCAATAAATAAAGAGATAGAGAGAGTAAGAAAGAGAGAGAGAGATAGAGAGAGAGAGAAAGAGTGATAGAGAGGGGCCTGGGGCTGTTGATGATGGGTAGAGTCTCAAAGGTCTTTCCTCTATTCCGTGTGTCTCTCTCTTCGCATCCATCTCAAACCCCAGAGGGGGTCAGGGGTTACGGTTAAGGGGGAGGAGTTAGGGGTCATAGTAAGGGGTGAGAGGTTAGGGGTGAGGTCCCGGGGTGAGAGGTCAGAGGTCAGGAGAGATGGAGTCTCACCTTGGCTACTTTGATGATGTCAGGGATGTGGAGGTAGGCAGCAACAGGAGCCAGACCCTTCCCTATGAGGTAGGCCTCGTCTGCCTTCTGCCTGGTGGTCCAACACAACAACATCAACAACAAAAACAACAACAACAACCACAAAAACCACATCAAAAACAACAACAACAACATCAACAACAACAACAACATCAACAACAACAACACGCATCAGTCTGTCAGATAGAGCCTCCACTCGACAGACACAGACACACATGTGACTGTAACAGAGCAACAATATGGAACACATGCACCAGGGAGCAGGTGTGTGTGTGTGTGTGTGTGTGTGTGTGTGTGTGTATGTGTGTGTGTGTGTGTGTGTGTGTGCGTGTGTGCGTGCGGGTGCGTGATTGCCTGTGTGCGTGTGTGCGTGTGTGTGTGTGTGTGCGTGATTGCCTGTGTGTGTGTGTGTGTGTGGCTTCACAGCCGCATGGAGGCCTTTAACAGCAAGCATCAGTCTTCATTGCACAGTGTGTCTGCCTGCGCCATGTTACATACAGGACCTACAGGCATCATCATTCCACCCCCGCTGTCTCTCAGCCAAGACAGCCTCCACATGATTACCATCCAGGGGCTCGTTTCAGACATCTTCTGCAGACCAAAGATGATCTGTGTGGTTGTGTTGTCTGGCTTTACTGGCAGGTAAGTAAGAGAGAGAGAGAGAGAGAGAGAGAGAGAGAGAGAGAGAGAGAGAGAGAGAGAGAGAGAGAGAGAGAGAGAGAGAGAGAGAGAGAGAGAGGGAGAGGGAGAGGGAGAGGGAGAGGGAGATACACCGACAGACAGACAGAGAGATTGAGACAGATGGAGAGAGAGGGAGAGAGAGAGAGGGACAGACGGACAGACAGACAGACAGACAGATAGATAGATACTAGATAGATAGATAGATAGATAGATAGATAGATAGATAGATAGATAGAAGACACTTTCCTATTTTTAATTTAAGTTATCTTTATTTACCTGTATACTATATACATAATATATACACTCACAGCTCTGTTTAATAATGTCTTTATTATAGTATATCTTTAATGTATGTACATTACATTATTTTTGCCAATAAAAACCCTTTAAAAATAGATATAGAGAGAGAGATAGAGAGATAGATCGATCAATCCTTCTTCTAAAAATATTTTTTCTTGCACGACGACTGCCAATGGCCCCAGGCCAGAGCATAGATTACTTTTTCCTGCTATGACTGGTGGATAGATGATTCACTTATTTAGTCAGATGTATTTGTTGTACGTCACTTTGGATAAAGGCGTCTGCTACATACCAAAAATGTAAATGTAAAATGTAAATGCACTCAAAGTAAATGTCTAACCTTAACCACTCAAAGTGAATGTCTAACCTTAACCACTCAAAGTGAATGTCTAACTGTAACCACTCAAAGTGAATGTCTAACCTTAACCACTCAAAGTGAATGTCTAACCTTAACCACTCAAAGTTAATGTCTAACTGTAACCACTCAAAGTGAATGTCTAACCTTAACCACTCAAAGTGAATGTCTAACCTTAACCACTCAAAGTGAATGTCTAACCTTAACCACTCAAAGTGAATGTCTAACCTTAACCACTCAAAGTGAATGTCTAACCTTAACCACTCAAAGTGAATGTCTAACTGTAACCACTCAAAGTGAATGTCTAACTGTAACCACTCAAAGTGAATGTCTAACCTTAACCACTCAATGTGCTGTGATGAGAAGGGGGAATGGAATATTCTGACGTTCTGGGAAGAGATGTACTGGGGGAAGGGGAATTGGGGGGGTTAAAAAGTTTACAATGTAAGGTTCTGACCAACTTTCCGATGTACCTATGTTAATGTTGTAAACATAACATCAATAAATACATTGTTCCCCAAAAATATAAAATACTCAAAATGAATGTCTAACCACTCAAAGATACTGCTTAATATGGCACAACCGCCAGGCAAGTCGCAATTCACGTTTTTCACTCAGGTTTTTCAGCGTATCTTCGCTTTTTTCAACATATCTTAGGTTTTTCAAGGTATCCTAGGTTATTCTCCTGTTGTGGGAACTGAGGTAAAATCCAGATGGAAACCCTCCTGGTGAGGTGTCAGAGAACGGAGTGTTGTTGTCGCTAAGGGCGACAGGAGATGGTTCTCACCGTTAAACGAGAACAGATACGAGGTCTGGCACCTCTCGTTACAGAGACCCCCTCCGAAATGGAGGTCTCCACTTGTGGGAGTAAAAATATACCAGGCTGCTTTCTTTGCTGCTTTTCATTGTATTGATAAATTATGTTTTAGTTCCTTTGTCTTTCTTTTGCACTGTATTGTACAGCACTTTGAGCTGCATTCGTATGTATGAAAGGTGCTATATAAATAAAGTTATTATTATTATTATTAGTAGTAGTAGTATTATTATTATTATTATTATTATTATTATTATTATTATTAAAGCAGGTAGTCAAACGCTGCTATAGATAATAGTAATAATAGAAATAATACTCTAGATAATACCAAGCCCATGTCCTGGTCAGCAGACGCAGTCCCCCAGAGTGTAATCATATGGAGACTGTGAAGGGGAAGGGGGCAATCCTCTGTAATTCCATACATTCCCCTAGTGAATACAATTCCAATTAGGTCATAAAAAAAATAAAAGAAGAAAAGGCCATTCCATTCAGGTAGACAGATGTCTCTAGACCAGTGGTTCTCCAACCTCTCCTCGGGGACCCCCAGCCGCTCCACATACTTGATCTGTTCCACCACCAGCACACCTGATTCAACTAATTAAGTGAGCCGGTGGGTGGTGGAACAGATCACATACTGTATGTGGAGCGGCTGGGGGGTCCCCGAGGAGAGGTTTGAGAACCACTGGTCTAGAGGTACAGATACAGGTATACAGAGACACATAGAACAGGGGAGGCTGGCGGAGGTAGAAATCGGAGGGCAGGGTTCACTGTGATGCA
>NC_137683.1:19841816-19846816 GCF_963989245.1 Nansenia antarctica
CACACACACACACACACACACACACCAAGAGAGGCACACAGCCCATTAAACAGTTTTAACTGGAGAAAATTTCCCTACACTTTTTCCAGCTGGCTTCTGCTTAAGAAGATTGTGAAAGTGTGTCAAATAGTATCACCTACTGCACACACACACACACACACACACACACACACACACACACACACACACACACACACACACACACAGAGAGAGACACACACACAATTCCAGTTGAACAAGTACAATGGTATTAGAGTAACACCTCTGTAGTTGCCGTTTATGTCCAGGTAGGTCAAAGGTAACACTATATTGAGCGTGTGTGTGTGTGTGTGTGTGTGTGTGTGTGTGTGTGTGTGTGTGTGTGTGTGTGTGTGTGTGTGTGTGTGTGTGTGTGTGTGTTAATGGGGTCAGAGTGTCAGTAGGTTCCTGCCATGTCAACAGAGCCGAACTTTGAGCTCTGAGTTAATACATGACCTGAGTCTACTGCTGCACAATTGGGAACACCTCACCCTAATTCACACTCAGGCTGAGCTGAACTGGGATGAACTGGACTGAACTGTACTGAACAGTGCTGACCTGGACTGAACTGTACTGAACTGGGCTGAACTGTACTGAACTGTACTGAACTGGGCTGAACTGTACTGAACTGGGCTGAACTGTACTGAACTGTGCTCACCTGGACTGAACTGTACTGAACTGGGCTGAACTGGGCTGAACTGGGCTGAGTTGAGCTGAACTGGGCTGAATTGAGCTGGCCTGGACTAAACAGGAGAGAGAGAGAGAGAGATGTGTTCATCCACCCATCCATTCATCCATCCACACTCCCTCCTCTTCCACCCCAATGGCTGATCCATCCATGACTCCTCTCCTATCCCCTTCCCTCCCCTCACCTCCCCTCACCTCACCTCCCCTCCCCTCCCCTCCCCTCTCCTCTCCTCTCCTCTCCTCTCCTCCCCTCCCTTGCCCTCACATCTCTCACATCGATGCGTGTCAATATTGCCAGACACTGTAGTTAACACACGGTCTGTGTCAACGACCCAGGAACAAACAGAGGACCATTAGAGGTGATAGAGAGAGTACTCAAACACTGCTGACATCAATAGACACCAGTGACCCAATATTTGATAACCCTTTTTTCTTTTCTTTCTTTTTTTTATAACTACTCTAGACCCCAACTCTACTCTAGACCCTAACTCTACTCTAGACCCTAACTCTACTCTAGACCCCAACTCTACTCTAGACCCTAACTCTACTCTAGACCCTAACTCTACTCTAGACCCCAACTCTACTCTAGACCCTAACTCTCTAGACCCTAACTCTACTCTAGACCCCAACTCTACTCTAGACCCTAACTCTACTCTAGACCCCAACTCTACTCTAGACCCTAACTCTACTCTAGACCCCAACTCTACTCTAGACCCTAACTCTACTCTAGATCCTAACTCTACTCTAGACCCTAACTCTACTCTAGACCCTAACTCTACTCTAGATCCTAACTCTACTCTAGACCCCAACTCTACTCTAGATCCTAACTCTACTCTAGATCCTAACTCTACTCTAGATCCTAACTCTACTCTAGACCCCAACTCTACTCTAGACCCTAACTCTACTCTAGATCCTAACTCTACTCTAGACCCCAACTCTACACTAGACCCTAACTCTACTCTAGACCCTAACTCTACTCTAGACCTCTACTCTAGACCCCAACTCTACTCTAGATCCCAACTCTACTCTAGACCCCAACTCTACTCTAGACCCTAACTCTACTCTAGACCCTAACTCTACTCTAGACCCCAACTCTACTCTAGACCCCAACTCTACTCTAGACCCTAACTCTACTCTAGACCCTAACTCTACTCTAGACCCTAACTCTACTCTAGACCCTAACTCTACTCTAGATCCTAACTCTACTCTAGACCCCAACTCTACTCTAGACCTCTACTCTAGACCCTAACTCTACTCTAGACCCCAACTCTACTCTAGACCCTAACTCTACTCTAGACCCTAACTCTACTCTAGACCATAACTCTACTCTAGACCTCTACTCTAGACCCTAATTCTACTCTAGACCCTAACTCTACTCTAGACCCTAACTCTACTCTAGACCCTAACTCTACTCTAGACCCCAACTCTACTCTAGACCCTAACTCTACTCTAGACCCCAACTCTACTCTAGACCCTAACTCTACTCTAGCCCCTAACTCTACTCTAGACCCCAACTCTACTCTAGACCCTAACTCTACTCTAGACCTCTACTCTAGACCCCAACTCTACTCTAGACCTCTACTCTAGACCCTAACTCTACTCTAGACCCTAACTCTACTCTAGACCATAACTCTACTCTAGACCATAACTCTACTCTAGACCCTGACGCTAGATCCTAACATTAGACCCTCACACTAAACCCTAACCGAACATTTCGTTGTCTCAGTGCTTGTTGAATGACAAAAAAAGTTAAATCTTTATCTCTTAAAAGTTTTAGAAATGCTGTGGACACTCTCTCTCAATCTACCTGAGACAGTTGAATAGACACAAGCAAAATGTGACAAGCAGCTGGTGAAAGGGGGAACAAGTCGGCAACCAATCCAAATGTTCAACGTTGTTGAAAGTCAATGACACACGCTCTAGTCAAGGCAAAAAAAAAAAGTGGTGAGAATGGGCTCCAAGACCTCCTCGCCCCCCTGACCATCAGCACAGGTGCCCCCTAAGGCTGTGTTCTGAGCCCTCTCCTCTACTCCCTGTATACCCACGACTGCGTGGCCTCTCACAGCTTCAACACAGTAATCAAGTTCGCGGACGACACAACAGCGATTGGCCTGATTACTGACGGCGACGAGACGGCCTACAGAAACGTTGACCGGCTGGCTCAGTACAGCCAAGCCAATAACCTCGCTCTCAACGCCGACAAGACCAAAGAGCTGGTGGTGGACTTCAGGAAAAAGAGGCAGGCACAAGACCCCATAACCTAAAACATAACATAAACATAACATAACATAACATAAACATAACATAACATAAACATCTGATTCTGACCTGAACATTAAGTCAGTTGCCGACTTGTTCCTCCTTTCACCAGCTGCCGTCACAAATGCCTTGTGTCTTTTAATACAGACTTTTTCAGCCACTAGAGGTTGGTGGCTGTGACTAAGCTTTACCACATTACAACGACTAACTACTATATTATATAGCCTAGATATACAGTATATCAGACATATATATTATCCTCATCATCATCATCTACACACTATCATCATCATCATCATCATCATAAAAAGCTGATGAAAAGCTTCAGTTATAGTCATCAGTTGCGCCTCTCCGACCCTCCCTCCCTCCCCCTCCCTCTCTCCCCTTCTCTCTCCCTCCCCCTCCCTCTCTCTCTCCCCTTTTCTCTTCCCTCTCTCCCCCTCTCCCTCCCCCTCTCCCTCCCCCTCTCCCTCTCCCTCTCCTTCTCCCTCTCCTTCTCCCTCTCCCTCCCACTCCCCCTCCCTCTCCCTCTCCCTCTCCCTCTCCCTCTCCCTCTCCCTCTCCCTCTCCCTCTCCCCCTTCCTCTCCCTCTCCCTCCAGCTGTTCAGTTGAGTTTAAAGGTGAACACACATACTGTAACAACAGTTGCACCAAATCCACACTCAGTAAACCCGGACCCATCACACTCACCATTGACGACACAATCCATCCCCTCCCCCCGGGCTCGCAAACCTTGGCTTCATCCTGGACCCCGCCCTCTCATTTGATCCCCAAGTCAGCTCCATCATCAAGACCTCCTACTTCCATCTCCGAAATATCGCCAAAATCAGACACTGCCTCTTCCCCTGCTGCTGAATCCCTCATCCACGCCTTCATCTCCTCCTCCTCCTCCTCCCGCCTTGACTACTGCAACTCCCTACTCACCGGCATCACCTCCCACTTCCTCCAGACTCCAGATGGTTCAGAACTCAGCCGCCTGCCTGCTCTCAAACACCCGGTCCCGCGACCACATCACTCCTGTCCTCCACTCTCTCCACTGGCTCCCGATTAAAGAACGTATCAACTTCAAAGTACTCCTCCTCACCTACAAAGCCCTCCATAGTCTGGCCCCCCCTTACCTGACTGACCTCCTTCTCCCCCATCGTCCTACCCGTACCCTCCGATCCTCATCTACTGTTGAAAAAGCACAGTCTCTGAAGCCTTTGAGTTTCGAGGGTGGAACAGTGAGGGGTCCTCGAAACTCAAAGGCTTCGGAGACCGTGCTTTTTCACGAGCTGCACCCCGACTCTGGAACTCTCTTCCCCAGCCACTCAGAGACTCACCCTCACTCTCCACTTTTAAATCCCACCTCAAAACCTACCTGTTCTCCCATGCATACAACCTTCCCTACCCTTAACCATCTCCCCTAACCTTGCCACCCTCCTCCCCCCCTGGACATTGCTGTGTTAATTGTTTCCTGTGCCTGTTCGTTAATACCGTGTTCTATGCACTCATGCTATCTGTTGCTTGTTGTTTCTGTGTTTTTGTGTACCCACACTGTCAGTGTCTTTGAGTCCCTGAAAAGTGCTTTATAAATATAATGAATTATTATTATTAAGAGAGCACTGAACAGAACACACACACACACACACACACACACACACACACACACAGTGCTTTGCCAACACCTTGAGGACTGGTTCAAAGGTCACAGAGTGCTGACGTCCTATCAATGAACCAATGAATAAAAGTAATGACACTAACAGTCAACGTGCATGCATAAAGTACACACACACACACACACCTACGTGCATGCCACACACACATGCGCGCGCACCCACCCACACACACACACACACACACACAGTTCTTTGCCTGGTTCAAAGGTCACAGAGCGCTGATGTCCTATCAATGAACCGATGAATAATAGTAATGACGCTAGCAGTCAACGTGCATGCATAAAGTACACACACACACACACACACACATACACACACCCACGTTAGGGCTGCACGATTTGGGGAAAAAATCGAATTGCGATTATTTGGACAGATATC
>NC_137683.1:19851816-19861816 GCF_963989245.1 Nansenia antarctica
CGTATTGTACAGGGTCCAAAATCACTGGCCAATAACCATAAATGATAATAAAATGACTGGCCAGTGGCCAATCACCATAGATAATAATAAAATCACTGGCCAAATACAATACTCTACTACGCCACAAGGCGTAGTGGTTGAAATCTTTCCCTATGAAATGGGACAACCCTTCAAGACCCTGATACGTCATCAGTAGTGTCATAGAAAAGCATTGATGCTCGTGATTCATTCACAATCTTCTATCAATCGATCAAACAAGTCATCGAATAAAAAAAGAACAATGATTCACTATCAGACCATGACAGAATAACACTATGATGCACAGATCAGCCTTAAAACATGTAAAGTTAGACACGAAGTGCAGATTTAGTTATTTCTTTCCGAAATCCGAAGGTTCTATCTCAATCAGCCTATCATAACAGAACTTTGTAACAGGTTTTGGGTTTCAAATAAACGGTGAAAGAGCTGTACGAAATCATGCGCAGAGGTGAGACCTTGACCATAATTATGATGAGCTACTTCTTCACCTTGTCTTGTCTTGTCTTGCCCTGTGTCAGGCTCTGTGGACCACACACTCTCTGGGTCCCACGTGTGTCAGGCTCTGTGGACCACACACTCTCTGGGTCCCACGAGATGACATGAAGGAATACAACTCTTCTCTAACTAATGATGGACACACATGACTTCCCCCTCACAGACACAGAGAGGCTGTTCTCTGTTATCAACGTTTGACTACAGTGTCCAAGCCAAATAACGGAACAATAGCATCATTATTCTGGGCCTTGATTTACTTTGTGACCAAACCAAAGTTAACCTATGGTTATACATGGTGATACCAGCTCAGTGTCCGCCCTGAAATTGGGAGGTCGTGAGTTCGATTCCCCGGCCAAGTCATAACAAAGACTATACAAATGGTACCCGAAGCCTCCCTGCTTGGCACTCAACATTAAGGGTTGGATTGGGGGCCAATACCAGCGTCATGTCCAGGGGGTGTACTTGTACATCAAGCCACCTCACGCTACGGAAACAGGAGGTAGGCTGCTGCCCCCTAAGGGTCATTGGGCCATCGGTTCTCAAGGCTACTTCCTTATACATGGTTATACATGGTTATACATGGTTATACGTGGTTATACGTGGTTATACATGGTTATATGTGTGTGTATTATGATGTTACAAGGTTGTGTTGCAATAAGCAGGTTAACACACAGCATCAATCAATCACATTTACATTACATTCATTTTTTGGGGCATTTAGCAGACGCCTTTACCCAAGACGACTTACAACAAATACATTTCAAGTCAGTGAATCATCGATCCAACAGTCATCATGAGAAAAAGTCAAAAATGGACCAGGGGCCATGGGCCATGAGCAATCACCATGCTAGAAGGAGGAGATCAAAGGAGATCTATCTATCTCTCTATCTATATATCTAATGGAACAAACATGCATGGGCATATATACCAGAGCCTCACCCTTCACTATCAGTACCAGGTGCTCTTATCTAGAGTGCCCGACAATGAGTACATTGAGTACATTGAGTACATTGACCCAGCATCAAGCAACTATACATCCTAATCAGAAGTGTAGTTGAAGGTAGGCGTTCCATCAGCAAAACAAAGGGTTACAACCAGTCACAATGCTGGAGTGAGGAAAGAAGACATAATAATTGTATGTTTTTCTTTTTCTTTTTCTTTTTTTAAACAGAGAGATTGAGTGGTCAAGGATCTATTCTTGGTTGTGAAGGTGGCTTGGCAGACCCACTGACCCAGGCTAATGGCAGGCTTGTCACTGTCCTGGCGCCCCGCTGGGGAAAACAGCTTCCCACTGCTGTCAGGACTGCAGAGTCACTACCTATCTGCTGTCAGGACTGCAGAGTCACTACCTATCTGCTGTCAGGACTGCAGAGTCACTACCTATCTTCTGTCAGGACTGCAGAGTCACTACCTATCTTCTGTCAGGACTGCAGAGTCACTACCTATCTGCTGTCAGGACTGCAGAGTCACTACCTATCTTCTGTCAGGACTGCAGAGTCACTACCTATCTTCTGTCAGGACTGCAGAGTCACTACCTATCTTCTGTCAGGACTGCAGAGTCACTACCTATCTTCTGTCAGGACTGCAGAGTCACTACCTGTCTTCTGTCAGGACTGCAGAGTCACTACCTATCTGCTGTCAGGACTGCAGAGTCACTACCTATCTTCTGTCAGGACTGCAGAGTCACTACCTGTCTTCTGTCAGGACTGCAGAGTCACTACCTATCTGCTGTCAGGACTGCAGAGTCACTACCTATCTTCTGTCAGGACAGCAGAGTCACTACCTATCTTCTGTCAGGACTGCAGAGTCACTACCTGTCTTCTGTCAGGACTGCAGAGTCTCTACCTATCTGCTGTCAGGACTGCAGAGTCACTACCTATCTTCTGTCAGGACAGCAGAGTCACTACCTATCTTCTGTCAGGACTGCAGAGTCACTACCTATCTTCTGTCAGGACTGCAGAGTCACTACCTGTCTTCTGTCAGGACTGCAGAGTCTCTACCTATCTGCTGTCAGGACTGCAGAGTCACTACCTATCTTCTGTCAGGACTGCAGAGTCACTACCTATCTTCTGTCAGGACTGCAGAGTCACTACCTGTCTTCTGTCAGGACTGCAGAATCACTACCTGTCTTCTGTCAGGACTGCAGAATCACTACCTGTCTTCTGTCAGGACTGCAGAGTCACTACCTGTCTTCTGTCAGGACTGCAGAGTCACTACCTGTCTTCTGTCAGGACTGCAGAGTCACTACCTGTCTTCTGTCAGGACTGCAGAGTCACTACCTGTCTTCTGTCAGGACTGCAGAGTCACTACCGGTCTTCTGTCAGGACTGCAGAGTCACTACCTGTCTTCTGTCAGGACTGCAGAGTCACTACCTGTCTTCTGTCAGGACTGCAGAGTCACTACCTCTCTTCTGTCAGGACTGCAGAGTCACTACCTGTCTTCTGTCAGGACTGCAGAGTCACTACCTGTCTTCTGTCAGGACTGCAGAGTCACTACCTGTCTTCTGTCAGGACTGCAGAGTCACTACCTGTCTTCTGTCAGGACTGCAGAGTCACTACCTGTCTTCTGTCAGGACTGCAGTCACTACCTGTCTTCTGTCAGGACTGCAGAGTAACTACCTGTCTTCTGTCAGGACTGCAGAGTCACTACCTATCTTCTGTCAGGACTGCAGAGTCACTACCTGTCTTCTGTCAGGACTGCAGAGTCACTACCTATCTTCTGTCAGGACTGCAGAGTCACTACCTGTCTTCTGTCAGGACTGCAGAGTCACTACCTATCTTCTGTCAGGACTGCAGAGTCACTACCTGTCTTCTGTCAGGACTGCAGAGTCACTACCTATCTTCTGTCAGGACTGCAGTCACTACCTGTCTTCTGTCAGGACTTCAGAGTCACTACCTATCTTCTGTCAGGACTGCAGAGTCACTACCTGTCTTCTGTCAGGACTGCAGAGACACTACCTGTCTTCTGTCTGGACTGCAGAGACACTACCTGTCTTCTGTCAGGACTGCAGAGACACTACCTGTCTTCTGTCAGGACTGCAGAGTCACTACCTGTCTTCTGTCAGGACTGCAGAGTCACTACCTATCTTCTGTCAGGACTGCAGTCACTACCTGTCTTCTGTCAGGACTGCAGAGTCACTACCTATCTTCTGTCAGGACTGCAGAGTCACTACCTGTCTTCTGTCAGGACTGCAGAGTCACTACCTGTCTTCTGTCAGGACTGCAGAGTCACTACCTGTCTTCTGTCAGGACTGTAGAGTCACTACCTGTCTTCTGTCAGGACTGCAGAGTCACTACCTATCTTCTGTCAGGACTGCAGAGTCACTACCTGTCTTCTGTCAGGACTTCAGAGTCACTACCTATCTTCTGTCAGGACTGCAGAGTCACTACCTGTCTTCTGTCAGGACTGCAGAGACACTACCTGTCTTCTGTCAGGACTGCAGAGACACTACCTGTCTTCTGTCAGGACTGCAGAGACACTACCTGTCTTCTGTCAGGACTGCAGAGTCACTACCTATCTTCTGTCAGGACTGCAGAGTCACTACCTGTCTTCTGTCAGGACTGCAGATTCACTACCTATCTTCTGTCAGGACTGCAGATTCACTACCTATCTTCTGTCAGGACTGCAGAGTCACTACCTATCTTCTGTCAGGACTGCAGAGTCACTACCTATCTTCTGTCAGGACTGCAGAGTCACTACCTATCTTCTGTCAGGACTGCAGAGTCACTAACTATCTTCTGTCAGGACTGCAGAGTCACTACCTATCTTCTGCCGTAGATTGAAGACTTCCATCTCTTCAGGCTACACCGACTCTCTTAAGACAATTTCTCTACTGTAAATAAATAAATAAATACAAAAAAATAAATACAAAAAAACCTTAATCCTTCTAGCATTATGTCTGCCAGTGGCCCCTGTCTCTAGCATAGATTACTTGTTCCTGCTATGACTGATGGACAGATGATTCACTTACTTAAACCAATGTATTTGTTGTAACTCGCTTTGGATAAAAGTGTTTGGATAAAAGTAAATGTAATGAGTAGTCAGGGTTAAAGGTTCTGTCGGGTTTGGCGCCGGTAATGCCAGTCCAGACGGGAGCTGGGCGGACCTAGCAGAACTCAGGTATAAATAGGCCACGCCCACACTCTAGGCCTACTGTTGCCCCCGGCAGCTGTAAACGATGCAACAATGCATGATGCAACAATCCACTGTGTCAACAGTGCAAAACTCCCTTCTCCCTGCCTCTCTCTAAGTTCCTCCTCTACGACTCTACTTCCACCTCTCCTCTCCTCTCCTCCGCAGCAAAGTTACATAAAGGAGACAGCTCTCAGAGGGAGGGAGGGAGGGAGGGAGGGAGGCAGACTGACAGACTGCAGTGTGTTTCAGGCTTGTTAAACTTCTAAAAGTCTGAGTAGGAGGCAGGCTGTCTGTCTGTGGAGTTGCCGGGAAACGGAGAGGAGGACGAGAGGAGAAAGAAAGGGAGAGGAGAGAGAAAGGGAGAGGAGAGAGAAAGGGAGAGGAGAGAGAAAGGGAGAAGAGGGGGTGGCTGTGGCGCAGGAGGTAGAGCCAGCGTCTAATGATCGCAAGGTCGGCAGATTGGTGGTTCGAACCCTGGCAAGCCACATGTCGAAGTGTCCTTGGGCAAGACACGGAAGCCCAAATCGCTCCCAATGAGCAGGCCGACGCCTTGCATGGTAGCTTGCCGGCATTGTAAAGTGCTTTGGAATAAGGCACTATATAAGTGCAGTCTATTTACCATTACCATTTACCATTTAGAAGAGAAAGAAGAGAGTTATTATTTGGTCATTTGTGGGCACAGCGTGTTGCCCATGGATACGAGTAACAATGTCCCCTCGCCCCCCTCTCTCTATTAATCTATTCTCTTAACACAGGGAAACACAGTAGGATGACCCTGAGAGAGGGGGGGGAGATGAGAAGAAATAAAGTAACGAAAAACAGGACAGGATAAAAGGAGTGTGAGGTACATTAGCAGACAGAGAGAAGACAGGAGGAGATGAAGAGGAATGAAATATAGATGAAAGAGATCCGTTAAAAGGGGGAACACAAGAAAGAGAGAGAAAGATCAAGAAGGGCAGATGGCGATAGACTATTAAACACGAGGGGCTGGAGAGAGAGAGAGAGAGAGAGAGAGAGAGAGAGAGAGAGAGAGAGAGAGAGAGAGAGAGAGAGAGAGAGAGAGAGAGAAGACAGCGGACGAGGGGAGGGGGGATGATGAACAGAAGGAGGGCTCACCGGAAGAGAGGGGGAGAAAGGAGGACAAACAAAGCACACAGAGCGTTCCAGCGACGCTGGACCTTGGTCAGGGGGAGTGACCACGACCACAGGGCCTGTTGTTCACCTTATCAGGACCGTGAGAGGACCACAGGGCCTGTTGTTCACCTTATCAGGACCGTGAGAGGACCACAGGGCCTGTTGTTCACCTTATCAGGACCGTGAGAGGACCACAGTTGTAAAGATACAGCCTGAATACAACCACAACAACATCTACATGACCACAACACGACCACACCAACACACTACCCGGTTAAACATACATGACCACAACACAACTACAACAACACATTACCCTGTTATACATACAGGACCACAGAATAACCACAACAAACTACCCTGTTAAACATACATGACCACAACACACTATGTAGTGGCTATTCCGTTTCAAAATTCTAGCCAGTTGTTTTAACGCACCTTTGTTGGATATCCAGGCACCATGCGGATGTTCATTGTTTGAAGATAATAAAGTTCGATATCCTCCCAAAACGTTGCAGGCCAGCGCAAGAAACCAACAGTCAAGTGTGTGTTCCAGTGTGTGTTTGTGTGTGTGAAAGAGCGAAAATAGATGATAGATGTATATAAGATGATACTAGATGCATAGAATATATAGATGTACATGTACATGATGCTAATAGATTCTTAAATGATGAAATGGTTAATGTTTTGCTCTCAACTAAAGCGAGGACTACATTGTTCTTCAAACTTTTTCTACTTCCTCTTGTTCGTTTGACCACACTCCCAATTACTATGGGTGTGGCCAAGCAGCCAATCAGTGGCCAAGCTGTCAATCAGTGGCCAATCAAAATCAGTAAATCAGAACTATAACAGGAAGTCTTGAAATTCTAATAATCATTCTTTATATATGAACGAAAATGCTATTTGGCTCTTACACACGACCCTGTTCAGACCTACATGACCACAACCACAACTTACTGCTTGTTCGTGTGTGTGCCTCTGTGCATGTGGTGTGTGTGTGTGTGTGTGTGTGTGTGTGTGTGTGTGTGTGTGTGTGTGTGTGTGTGTGTGTCTGTGTGTCTGTGCATGTGGTGTGTGTGTGTGTGTGTGTGTGTGTGTGTGTGTGTGTGTGTGTGTGTGTGTGTGTGTGTGTGTGTGTGTGTGTGTGTGTGTGTGTGGCTGTGCATGTAAAAGTTATATACACATTTTACATGCACATTGTCAATGTTGGCTATAACTTAGCAAATGAAATTGTGGACCCGATAACGAAGGACGGTGTAGACGAAGATATTATTGATATAAACACCAACACCATATTTCTGAAGAAAATTGAAGAGAAGGAACTGATTGATGTGGTAACCAAATTTAAGAATAAAAAATCTACAGATTGTAATGACATAGATATGAGACTAGTAAAAAATATTATAGAATATATGGCAAAGCCACTGACTCATATCTGTAACCAATCATTTCAAACCGGCATATTTCCCAACCAAATGAAAATAGCAAAGGTCATTCCTATCTACAAAAATGGAAACAAGCACAGTTTTTCCAACTATAGACCAATTTCTCTCCTTCCTCAGTTCTCTAAAATATTAGAAAAACTTTTTGTAGTAAGACTGGACGATTTTATAGAAAAACAAAACCTACTGAGTGACCATCAATTTGGATTTAGAGCAAATCGATCCACTACAATGGCAGTGATGGAATTGATTGAAAAAATATCCACAAAAATTGAAAGTAAAGATTATACTGTGGGGATATTCATAGATCTAAAGAAAGCATTTGATACTATTGATCATAGATTATTAATAAGAAAACTTGATAGATATGGAATTAGAGGGATAGCAAATTTATGGATTAGAAACTATCTTGATAATAGACACCAGTATGTACAAATAAACAATGATACATCTGAACTGCTACGGGTCACATGTGGGGTCCCACAAGGTTCAGTGCTGGGTCCAAAGCTGTTTATTTTATACATCAATGATATTTGCAATGTGTCCAAGTTGTTATATTTTGTTTTGTTTGCAGATGATACAAATTTATTTTGTTCTGGCAAAGATTTGGAGCAGCTTCTGGATACAGTGGAAACGGAACTAAAAACTATAAAACGATGGTTTGACACAAACAAGTTGTCATTGAACTTAGAAAAAACTAAACTTATGATATTTGGAAATCGAAAAATGAATAGTCAAGTACAAATCAAGATAGATAATGTTGAAATTGAAAGAGTTTATGAAAACACATTTTTGGGAGTTGTTATAGACCACAAACTATGTTGGAAAACACACATAAACTACTTAAAGACTAAAATATCAAAGTCTATTGCAATACTGCATAAAACGAAAGACATACTTAATCCAAATTCATTACACATATTGTACCATTCTCTAATAGTTCCATACATAACCTACTGTGTGGAAGTGTGGGGAAACACATACAAAACAATCACAAATCCAATTTATTTACTACAGAAAAGAGCTATACGAATTATAAACAGAGCTGCCTATCATGAACCAACTAACAAATTATTCATAAACACCTATGATCTCAAATTTAAAGAATTGGTGGACTTCAAAATGGCACAAGTAATGTATAAAGTAAAAAATAAGATGCTTCCAGACTGTATCCAGAGACTATTTCAAGTTAGACAGAGTAATTATGAACTCAGAGGAATATGTATGTTTATGAAAACAAAGATTAGAACAAATACAAAACAAAGATGTATAACAGTTAAAGGAGTTAATTTATGGAATACTTTTGAAAAGGAATTGAAAATGTGTAGTACATTAAAAGGATTTTAAAAATTATTTAAAAATAAGATGATTAACAAGTATAAAACAGAGGTTTAAATATAGTTTTTGTTTGGTATTTTTTTGAACTTTTTGTTGACATGCGTAAGTGACATTTTGTTTATAAAAGTTTCAATGTTTTGATTATGCATTCATGGGGGGACATGCATACATGTAACAAGGGTAGGCGCAATAAGCCACGGCTTCAACCTACACCTTTTTGGTCCTGATGTTATAAATTGTGACTATGTACATTTTCTTATATCTGTATTGTGAATTGTATAGGGGACCAAAATAAACAAACAAACAAAAAAACAACAAATGTGGTGTGTGTCTGTATGGTATGTGTGAGCCTGCGCATGTGTCTGTGTGGTGTGTGTGAGTCTGTGCATGTGTGTGGGTGTGTGTGTGCATGTGCGTCTCTGCATGTGTGTGTGTGTGTGTGTGTGTGTGTGTGTGTGTGTGTGTGTGTGTGTTATGGACTGACTCCGGGTCCTCTGCCTTCATGTTTCCACAGGGCAGCCCTCTCCAGGACACAGCAGAGAGCCCAAACAGACAGACAGACAGACAGACCTCTCCAGGACACAGCAGAGAGCCCAGACAGACAGACAGACCAGTTATCCAGTAACAGAACCACTCACCACTGGACCCCCTTGT
Organism: Nansenia antarctica; assembly: GCF_963989245.1. Classification (NCBI taxonomy): domain Eukaryota; kingdom Metazoa; phylum Chordata; class Actinopteri; order Argentiniformes; family Microstomatidae; genus Nansenia; species Nansenia antarctica. Next base: position 19,861,053 of record NC_137683.1, read on the forward strand.
ACAGGACCCCCGGCCCCACACACACACTCAGACCGCTGGGTCAACACCAACCCCTTTAGACACGATGGACAGGTGTGTGTGTGTGTGTGTACGTGTGTGTGTATGTGTGTGTGTGTGTGTGTGTGAGTGTGTGTGTGTGTATGTGTGTGTGTGTGTGTGTGTATGTGTGTGTGTGTGTATGTTTGTGTGTGCAGATGGGTTAACCCTTCAAGACCCTGATACGTCATCATTAGTGTCATAAAAAAGCATGGACGCTCGCGATTGGTTCACAACTTAAGTTTCAAGTTTCAGTGGTGTGTGCGTGCGTGTGTGTGTCTGTGTGTGTGTGCGTGGATGGGTGCGTGCGTGTGTGTGTGTGTGTGTGTGTGTGTGTGTGTGTGTGTGTGTGGAGACAGAGACAGAGGGTCTGAGGTGTAAGTAAGGTTAAGGGGACGTAGATGTTTAACCAAACAGGACTCCAACATCCTTTAATTAGCAGTACAAAATATAAACACTGACAAATTGTTCCACAGCATTTAAATACACATGACATACACATCTATATCGTCACCTTCTTAAAATAATGGCTTAAGTCACTTTTGAGGAAAATTATGTTTTTGCCTAAATATCATATATTCTAGATTATTTTACAAAATTACAAAAATGTAAAAAGAAATACACATTTTGGTTCAGTTTATTCAGTTTTTCTCAAAACATGAAAATATGACCTAAAATATAAAATATCACGTAAGCCATTATTTTAAGAAGGTGACGATAATGTTCTA
>NC_137683.1:19866816-19871816 GCF_963989245.1 Nansenia antarctica
CACACACACACACACACACACACACACACACACACACACACACACACACACACAAACATGATAATATAATTTAATTAGATAAGTTATCAGACAGTATCAACAACTTTAGATCAGATCAAATTAGATTATATGTTGCTGTCTGCTGGCATAAAACATTGTTTTGACAAATCGTTTATGGTCGTTTATCGTTTATGGTCCATAAAACACAATGACATAATCAACATCAACATAAGGCACCAAAACAACAATTAGCCCAACAACAACTTAAGGCACCAAACCACACACACAAGAACAATCCACAACACACAGTCTGCAAGCCTGGGCCTGGGCCAAGGACCACATCACACACACACACACACACACACACACACACACACAAACACGCGCACACACACAGTTAGTGTGTTCAATACTTTTCCTGTTTCATTTCACTTTATTACACATAATTTTATTTACATATGGACTTAAATGTTTAGATTTTTTTTGTCTGGATTGTTTGAGTTAATACCAAAGTCTGGTGCAAATTTCACTTGAATAGGCTCATTGGAAATACATTTACTGGACAAAATGTTGATGTGTTCAATAATTATTTCCCCCACTGTATTTTGAGGTTAGAAAGTTAGCCACCTTCCCCCCTGGCTAAGCTTGATTTAAAAACTGTGTTGCTATGGGAACGAGTTAGGGCTAGTTGCTAGCTAACACTGTAACTCCAGCGTAAATTACTTCACTGGTTAAAACTGCTACGCAGTATACTTTTCTCCACATTATATTCCTCCAATATACATACGTTTTCAGCAGAAGAAAATTGACTATCTCTCATATCTTCCGCCACTAGGTGTAGCTGTTTCGACCACCATATTTTCTTTTTCTGTCATCTGTCTCATTTTACCTAGAATGCATTGCGTGACAGGCTATTTAAGTCAGTCTTACTTTAGCCACTCATAGGTGAGCTTTATGCAACAGGAACATGTTAGAGTCCATAGCAAGACTGAGTTAAAAGTGAGATCTAAGTCTAAAGCCCAATGCACACGGCGTGCGATTTTGTGCGATATTATCGCACGACAACATTCATTCATTCATTGGTGTGAATTGAGAATCGAATGTTGTCGTGCGACAAAATCGCACGCCGTGTGCATTGGCCTTAAGACTGGGTCTATCTTTATGAAACCAGCCCCAGATCGGACAGGAAGAGACGGGTCAGAGTCAGGCTGGAGGATGTTCAACCCTACTGTGTATAAGGTTTCAGATGTCTATGAGGTCTATCTTTATTTTATTTACTTTTTTTGTCTGCTGTTCAATTGTCACTTTATTTTGTTGTTGTTGTTGTTGTTGTTGTTTGCAATACCATCGCTATGGTAACCCTTACCTTGTTCCTGTAGGATGGAACTCTGCTCCAGCTCCTCCCACGGTTTCCATAGCAACTCCTCCCTGGGAGACTCCTCTTGCCCCACCCCTGACTCCTCCCTCTTTAGACAACATGGCAGTTCAGCCTGGAACCCTGGACCCACACCAATACACCTGAGAGATGGAGGAGGGAGGGAGGGAAGGAGGGAGGGAGGGAGGGAGGGAGGGAGGGAGGGAGGGAGAGGGATTGGGAGAGGGAGGGAGGAAGGGAGAGAGGGAGGGTGGGAGAGAGGGAGAGAGGGAGAGAAGGAGGGAGAGAGAGAGAGAGGGAGAGATTGAGTGGCAGAAAGAGAGAGAGAGAGAGAGAGAGAGAGAGAGAGAGAGAGGGAGAGAGAGAGGGGAAGAAAAAAAGAGAGAGAGAAATGTGTAAGTGTGACATCTTCTCCGAACCATCCACATACACAACACTGTCATCTCTCCATCCCCACTCACGGAAGAGACGAATATCCTTCGTCCTCTGCCTCCGTCCTTCCAATCCCTCGTTCCTCACGAAGAAGGGATGTGAGGGAGGAGAAGAGCCCTGTCCCCCTGCGGTGGGGGTTCAGTATGGGTGGGGGGGTGTAGTGGCCCCCCCTCCCTGGCCAGCACCCCCTCCATTCCCTGCCTCTCTGAAGAAGACTGGTGAAGGGAGTACCGTTGTACACCACTAGGGGTGCTCCAGTCTGGAGCAGAGAGAGAGAGAGAACTTACGGTTAGACACACTGCGGAAGAGGAAAGTGTCAAGAAAAAACAGGTCAGGGAGGCTGGTGGAGGTAGAAATCGGAGGACGGACTCATTGCGATTCATGGAACAGAATGAGGAATGGTATCAAACTCCATGGCCATGTTAGATACCATTCCACCTGTTTGACACCATTCCGCATTCCATTCCATGCATTACAATGAGCCCATCCTCCGATTTCTACCTCCACCAGCCTCCCCTGTACGACACTCCGTCTTAGTGTCCCTGCCTCCACCACTTTGCCTCCACCACCATGTTTGTTTGCAGATCTGAAAGGCATGCACAGGTGTAAGCAAGATGGCCGATGCCCCTATCAGCCCTTTGGCTGTATAGTGCATGCTAAACCCATCTGGTGTACATCAAATCAGCTTGAACAGGACATGAGGAGTGAGGGGTTGTTTTGCTTTCGATCATAATCCATTATCCTAATAATAATAATCCATCCAATAATCCCCCCCGTCACACACACACACTTACACATGTGCGAATATACTTGGCAATACAAATAATTCAGATTCTGATCTTCTTCTGATTATAGCGTCAGCAGTTCAATCAATCAATCAATCAATCAAATGTATTTGTAAAGCAAAAAATGTAGATAGACAAATGTCGCAAAAGCTCCCCAGAGGTGAGAATGGCAAGGAAAAACTCCCTGGGAGGAAGAAACCTTGAGAGGAACCAGACGCTGGGGGGGGGGGGGGCATCAGGTGTTGAACAGTAAACGAATGTGGATTGTGTGGTAGTGTGGTGTAGTTCACCCCTACCCCCACTAGGTGTCAGTCACACACCTGCATGTGTAGGGTCTGGTGGGTGAAACACTAGGGGTTTCACTAGGGGTTTCACAGACAAGACTTTAGCCTAATCCTAGACTAAAAAGCATCTTCAATGGAGAGTTTACATTGACAGTGTGATTTAGTCCAGGACTAAAGTTGTCACAGTTGGGCAAAAGCTATTGGTCCATGATGGTCATACCTTGTGATTTGATTGGCTGAGGTGACTGAGGCTCTGCACGTCCTGTAACACCACAGGTGCTGCATAATGTTCTCCAGTGGTCACGTGACAGGGGAGAGAGGAGGGGAGGAGAGAGAGATGGAAGGAGGGATGGAGGAGGAGGGGTGAAGAGGGGGGTAAGGGCGCTTCTGTGGGAGTCTGAAGACTGTTGTGACCTGTGAGGAGAGGGGAGGGAGGGAGAGGGGAGGAGGGGAGGACATGATCAAAAACAACTTTATTTAAACCATCTCTCTGTGACAGTGACGCTACAAGCCCAGTCTACCCTCTGTGCTGTCGCATGGCTGAGAATGAGATGCAGCTGTGTGTTTAAAAGCAGCAAACTAGGGCACAGCAGTGTCCGTTGGTGCATGGTCTAACACACATGTACATGCACGCACACACACACAGACACACACAGAGACACACACACACAGACACAGACACACACACACACACACATACACACACACACACACACATACACAGACACACACACACACACATACACACACACACACACACACACACACAGACACACACAGAGACACACACACACACAGACACAGACACACACACACACACAGACACACACACACACACACACACACACATACACAGACACACACACACACACACATACACACACACAGAGACACACACACACACAGACACAGACACACACACACACACACATACACACAGAGACACACACACACAGACACACAGACACACACAGACACACACACACACACAGTACCTGTGTTGTCGCCATAGTCACCACGGTGAAGCATGGAACTCCCCAGCCTCCCTCCAAACTCCGCCTCCTGCGGGTAGCTGTGGGAGGAGCTTGACGGATCATCATACAATGTGTCGCCGTCTACGACGCCCGGGTCACCTGACTGTTGGGGCCAATGGGGGACGGGGAACTTCCACATCATGGCGTGGGGGTGGCAGGAGGGCAGGGGCTGCAGAGGAGAGGTGTAGAAGTGGCCTGAACCACCGGGATCCCCCCCCACCACCACCGCAGTCTGGGTCAGTCCACCACCGAGGGAGGGGTCTCGCTTAGGGGGGGAGAGGGAGGGAGGGGGCAGAGGTGTGGGAGGGGGGCTGAGGACCTGGGGGAAGGGGTGAGGGTGAGGGTGAGGATGAAGAGGAGGAAGGGGGTGAGGATGAAGAGTAGAGGCGTCAGAGGAGGAGGAAGAGGAGGCCGTGTTCGTGTCCGTGAGGGAGTCGTAGACGCTGCCGCCCGCTTTGACCAATCCCGTCCCCCCGCCCGGTCCCACGCCGAAATCCCCGTTCGGAATCCCGGAGAACCTCCGCCGGGAGAAGAACGCCTCGGAAAACGAGTCCAGTTTCTGGTGCCGGCCCTGGTGCGGGTACAGAGTGGTCCAGTCGCAAGAGAACCCCCCTCCTCCCCCCCTGCTCGCCGCCCTGCCCTCCCCAGCCTCGGTGCCCTGATCCGGGGTCGAGGGACTCACCCAACACCCAGGCTTCATCTGGGCCTGTGGAGGGAGGTCCGCGCCGGTCACCTCCTGGCTCAAACGACCCCCCCCCTCCTCTCGAGTCTCGGACCCTGGCATCGTACCTCGCGCCTCTGTCGTAGACGCAGAACCGCTCCCCCCCCCTCTCCCCCTCCCCCTCGCGGACCTCCTCTCCACCCCTGAACCCAGGGAACCACTCCTGCCTCTCCCCCCCACCGCACCCCTGGAAGCGGTCTCCCCTCTCCTCGCAGGCCGGCTCCCGGCCGTAGAAGACAGCGTCGTCCCCGCCATGGAAGCCTCCTCCGTCACCTCCTCCTCCTCCTCCTCCTCCTCGGTGGAAGTCGTCCCCTCCACTGCCGCAGCTGTCATCCCCTTCCCAGCAGTCATCCCTGTGGCTGCCGTCGT
>NC_137683.1:19876816-19884316 GCF_963989245.1 Nansenia antarctica
TCTCCCTCTCTATCTCTTTCTCTCAACGATAGAAGAGGGAGGAACAAAGACAATGTGTTCACGTCACACACACTCACACACACACACACACTCACACACACACACACACACTCACACACACACACACACACACACACACTCACACACACACACACACACACACACACACACACACACACACACACACACACACACACACACACACACACACTTCGCTACAGAGATTCGTTTGATCTGGCGGCAGAGTGCTCTGACTCAGGTTTCCCGAGGTTCTCTCGTCAAGTCAAACCTCACGCTGCACAGCCCCAAATTCTGCCTTCATTTGAATATTGTTTACTACATATTTTATGTGTAGAATGTTATTCTGACCTATGATCTGAGCATATTATCCACACAAAACACATCAAATGGCATCCTGCTTTTGCATCTGATCATCATGTTTCTAATATTATAATAAGCAGTTTAGTTGGGGTCTTGTTTTTAGGCTGATCTTAGTCCAATAGAGAACTATTTTATAACGTTGTTTAAAGTTCAAAGTTGTTCGTTTTTGCAGCACCTCAAAGAAAGCAGATGAGATAAGATGTTACTTTATCAATCTCCTGAGGAGAAATGTGATTGCACCAGCCAATACAGCACATACAACAAAACACAGCACATCATCAGTGAATACGAACAACTAAGTGGTCATGTAAACAGAAACAACTGTAGGCTTGTCTTTAGGGTTACTATCATTTCTGGGTTCTAGAACTGGTGACAACCAGCACAACTGCACTGCACTCTGACCTCTGTGTGTGTGTGTGTGTGTGTGTGTGTGTGTGTGTGTGTGTGTGTGTGTGTGTGTGTGTGTGTGTGTGTGTGTGTGTGTGTGTGTGTGTGTGTGTGTGCGTGCGTGTGTCGACTAGACCAACGGTTCCCAACTGTTACACCAGGAGCCCCCCCACCCCCATTTCACATCTGATGAAATTCACGCTGCCCGTTTGAAGAAGAAAACATGTTGTAAAAGTGTGTGTGTGTGTGTGTGTGTGTATCTGTGCACATTTGCATGTAACAATTTACCATTCAGCAGACACTTTTAATCCAAAGCAATTTACAATTTAGAGATTCCAGGGACAGTCTGCCTGGAGTCATGTAGGGCTAAGTGCCGTACTCAAGGCACACTACTGGTGGTGTTCCAAATCACTATTCCCTAGACCACCACTACCCCTGTGTGTGTGTGTCCCGGGTGTGTACGTGCGTGTGTGCATGTGTATGTCTGTGTGCATGTGCGTTTGTGTGTGTGTGTGTGTGTGTGTGTGTGTGTGTGTGTAAAAATACACATATCCTATACAAGAGGCGTTCAAAGCCATTTAGCGTACATTTCAGTAATATCCCTGCACAAACATTCAAATCACAAAGATTTGCTCATCACGTTACCATAACAACAGTGATAAAGGCCTGCAGCATACACAATGGGACAAGGCCTTCGCAGGCCCAGGCTACTCAGACAGAGAGCAGGGAAGACGGCGTCGATGCAAAACCGTTGCTACGGAGACAGGACTCACCATGTCGAGAAGCAGGACATGTAACGGCTCTGTTAACACACAGAGGCATGACTCAGTGTGTTTCCACCACACACACACACACACACACACACACACACACACACACACACACACTGTACAGACACAACTCAGGGAAGGCTATGACTCGACAGCCATAGACAGGGAATTTGGGTGGAATTCCCGTTTCAATTCCCACTGTGGGCATCAACGGGAACGCCGACTTAGGTCTTTCCCTTCACACAAGACAAAGACACAACAGAATATACAAACTGTCGTCATGTAGCTGTAATCATTCGAATGTCTGGTTCATGTCTGTTTCATATGCCTGCCGCAATAAGACTGTGCAACTCCTCCTCCAGCTGGCTTGATGTCTATCAATCGAATAATATATAATAATATCTATTTAATCAGCCAATGACCATCCAGGATAAATGTTTATAATTTACATGGAAGCAAACTGAGCGTAGTCTCAGGCGCGGGTCAGAGTATCAACACTCACTAGGTTTTCACACTCAACCTAAAATAAGGTAAAGTAATGTGAAATCGAAATGAATGATTATGAAACAGTATATGATGTGCATTTGTTTAGTTTTTACCAACTTTTGGACTAGAATTCCATCTCTTAACACGTATAATTAATTACTAAAAATATTTTTAGGAAGTCAAAGTGCTATCCTACAGTAAGGTTAAAACAATAAGTAACTATACAGTACATAGATTAGGATACCATCATTTTTGCAATAACCAAAAAGGCCAAACAATAAATATGAATTCAAACATTTGCTCAGACAGTCTGAGGGACACTAGTACTACGGTAATGACCGTACGTTGATAATAAATACATTATTATAATCTTTATAATTATTCTTAATTGTTATTATTATGCATGGGAACAGTCAATGTCATGTACTGCAGCTACTCCAGATAGACAGACTGACTAAAGTTAAACAGTGGAATAACACGCAAAGACACAAATCACTTGAGTTTTTTAGAAACTAAGTCTAACTACACTGATGGACAGTATACAGACAACACAGTATACAGACAACACAGTATACAAACAACAAGGCATTAAGTATGGCAGACAGCCTGTGTTTTGTGCTCTGAAAGTCTTCCATTTATATTTATGACATTTCCAAAACTCACAGATTCAAAGATAACATTGTTGTGTCATAGTCTGGTCTCAACCAGAGGACTGAAGTTACGGGGGATGGGGGGAGGCCCTCATTCATGAATGAAACAGAGGAACCAAAAGGGTCAAACATGGACATACAACACTACACTGCAAAAGGTAAGATGAAATATCTTAAATCAAGGCAATACATGCTTGTTTTATGTCTGACTGCACTAGTTTTTAGATATCTTTTACTTGCAATATCTTGCCATATCGTGGCAAGTGAAATTTTCCTGTTCTGTTGGCAGATAATTTTGCTTATTTTTTTAACGTAATATTCCCCCATTTTATTGCTTTTAGTGTGTGTGTATGTGTGTGTGTGTGTGTGTGTGTGTGTGTGTGTGTGTGTGTGTGTGTGTGTGTGTGTGCATGTGAGTGTGTGTGTGTGTGTGTGTGTGTGTGTGTGTGTGTGTGTGTGTGTGTGTGTGTTAGATTCCGGCCCATACCGTGCTGCTTCTGTCTACCCTCTCCTCCTGTCTCTGTCCAATAAAAACTGAAAAACTAAATTGTCTGACGCGGTCAAAGATGATGAAGCAAAACCCTAGACAGACCCTAACCCTGACCCTAACCCTAGACAGCTGAATCACATCTCTAGGGGAATATGAACCTGATCGCCAGACCATAATAGTCACGCCTGTTTATTAGGTATGACGCCAAGGCTAGGAGACCAGAGGACGACCACTGGGCCATCACAGACCAGCAGAACTGGGGCATCACAGACCAGCAGAACTGGGCCATCACAGACCAGCAGAACTGGCTATAGGCTGTGGAACTCTGCCCCATTTGATCACTTTCCAGCCTAAAAACCAGACCCAAACTAAACAGTAGAAATATGATGATTAGATACAACGGCAGGATGCCATTTAAAAGGTAACACCTTGAGGTTTTGTATGGATATGCTCAGATCACAGGTCAGAACAGGCCGGGCTGGACATTAGGAGCACTGCCTGCTAAATGCTTAAATTTCTTTCGTTTGTTTGTTTGTTTGTTGTCACATTACATGAGTGTAAGCGAGTAAAATTCTTAGGCTTCGGTTCCTGACATTGCATTGCAGCACAAGACAATAATTTGTGCAATATGACAACCCTAGTCGTCTATAGGACTCTGCACACAGCGTGCGATTTCTGTTGCGTGTCAACATTCCATTTTGAAGTTTGAATGGAAGTCTATGAGAACATCGCATTTCAACACACACGGCCCCGATTTTAATCGCATGGCGAAAATTCGATTCCATTCATTTTGAATGGGAAAAAGCACAAATTTGACAGTGCGACAAAACTCGCACGCCGTGTGCTTTGTCCCATTCAAAATTAATGGAATCGAATTTTCGCCGTGCGATTAAAATCGGGGCCGTGTGTTGAAATGAGATGTTCTCATAGACTTCCATTCAAACTTCAAAATGGAATGTTGACGCGCAACAGAAATCGCACGCTGTGTGCAGAGCCCTTATCTGTACAGTATAGTATAGTGGATAGTGTACATAGCCTTTATTTATGTAAACCAGCTCCTTCCCTTCTTGTGTTTTTTTTTTTTTACGTTTTTTTTTTTTTTTCTAACACCAGGGGAGCCACCCCTCCTAAATTTCGTTGTTTGGTACCTGTACTGTAGCAATGACAATAAAGACCATTCATTCATTCATAAGGCAATAGGCAGAATTCAAGATAAAAAGAAGTGACAGTAGTACAGGACATCAGTGACAAAAAAGAATAGGCATAATACAAGATAACGGTGACAATAGTACAGGTAAGACAGGATACACTAGTGGTGCCACTAGTAGTAATAGAGCTCAGTAGTAAAGTGGCTGTGAGCTGAAGGTTTCCGTAGTCCGTATACATGGGGTGAGCTAGAGGACAATAGTCAATTGTCTCCAGTGGGCTTGTTCATGAGCCTGATGGCCTGGACATTATGCTCTTGCTCTGTTCTTTGAATAGGTGGAGAGAGCAGCAGTGCCAGTGTAGAGCTAGTTAGACAGGGGCCTTTGGAGAGAGAGATTATTATTTAATAAATATTAGTGAAACGTTAGTCCTTGTGTCGTCTCCCTCTTTAATGATATGTACCTTTGGTTTTATTTGAGGTTCATAACAGTATATTGTACTAAGCAGTTGTTGGCTCATTAGTTTGTGATTCACATGCACTAAAATTTACCAAAATTCACCAAGTCTTTGTAACTAAAATGTTCATGGGGGGGGTCCCCCAGACCCCCCGCTTAAAAAGTGGCCAGAGTGGGGCTACATTTTGCGCTATATTTCCCGGCCTGAATGATTTCCCCAGTCCGGCCCTGGTTCAGAATATCATAATACACATGACAAGGAGATAAAGTAAACAATACTGAAATTAATAACAAAATTAAAGCAGAATTTTGTCTCAATTGTGGGCCCATCCAGCTTAAAAGGTTATTAAAAGTCTGATGTTCCACAAAGGGAACCAGGAGGAGCAAGGTTCCCCCTGGAACCATATATACTGAAACATGTAGGCACTCACTGCAATGTAAGTCGCTTTGGATAAAGGTGGCAGCTAAATGGCATATGTTATTATTATTATTATTATCATTATTATTATTGTTATTGTTGTTATTGTTATTGTTATTAGGTAAGTTAGGATACAGCTGCGAGACGATTCTGTGAGGTTTATTTAGATCAAACTATCCTAACTTCTACTATCCTATCCTGCTATCCTTCCTCTATGCATAGGGGGGTTCTAACACACTCTGTGAGCCGACACCAAGTTTAGACATCACACCACATCATCCTCATCATCATCATCATCATCATCATCACCCTCATCATCATCATCATCGCTGCTTCATCTGCAAGGCCTCGCTCACGACAAGTCTAAATAAAATGGAATCTTGTCGTGTTGCAGTTGTGTGTGTTTGATATAAAGTGTGTCAGTATCAAATGTCTTAAAACACCAGACAGGTTGTTGCCCTCATTGTGTGTGTGTGTGTGTGTGTGTGTGTGTGTGTGTGTGTGTGTGTGTGTGTGCGTGTGTGTGTGTGTGTGTGTGTTTGTGTGTGTTTGTGTGTGTGTGTGTGTGTGTGTGTGTTTGTGTGTGTGTGTGTGTGTGTGTGTGTGTGTGTGTGTGTGTCTGTGTGTGTGTGTGTGTGTGTGTGTGTGTGTGTGTTATCACCAGATGTGGATCGAGGTCAGGTCGTCGTGAAGGATGTCAATGTCACTGAGAATCAGACTACGACAACAACATTAAACTGTCTTTATCACGTTAAACTGTCTTTATCACGTTCAACTGTCTTAATCACGTTAGACTGTCTTTATCACGTTAAACTGTCTTTATCACGTTCAACTGTCTCTATCACAGCATAACGTCTCTAATTCCCAGACGCAGACAAAGACCACCCCTGGACTAGAACGCAGAATGTCTATTAGGGCTATCTATATTTTGTATTTTTAGCTTTTTTATTTTTAGCCTATTATTCAATTGTCACTTTATTTTGTTGTTGTAGTTTGTGATGTGAACTGCTGTTATGCCTGAATTTCCCCTTGGGGATCAATAAAGTACCTATCTATCTATCTATCTCAAAAGCATCTGTAAATGGACTGACTTATATAGTGCCTTATTCCAAAGCTCTTTACAATGGCCTCTCATTCACCCATTCACACGCACATTCACACACCAATGGCGGCAAGCTACAATGCAAGGCGCCGGCCCACTCATTGGGACCAAATTGGGGTTCAGTGTCTTGCCCAAGGACACCTCTACATGTGGCCAGTCAGGGACCGAACCGCCGGACTGAACCGCAGGACTGCCAACCATTCATTAGACGTTGGCTCTACCTCCTGAGCCACAGCCACCCCACATCTTCAATGGAGATGTTCAAAGTGTGATTTGGTCCAGGACTAGGCTCAAGCCTTATCTGTGAAACCGGCCCATTACCACAAGTCTGGCTCATAACAATAACTGTATCTGGATAGTTAAATAAGCATCTACGCATCATCTGCAGGTCTCTACCCACATACTGTGTGGTCTGTCGGTTAGATCTTTTGTATTGCCACGACTCCCAAGCGTGTTTTAAACGCCCCAGATGAACTTTGTTTGTGGATACTGATCATAGTCGATCACTGATCAATCGCGCATTCCTTTTCTTTGTCGGAGCTGTGTAAATTACTTTAGCCTGCTGCCTAAATGTCTTGAACTAAACCGGCATGTCAAAATGAGAAGGATGCACAGACAGACAGACGGACAGACGGACAGACGGACAGACTTACCATTCAACTCTTCACCGAGGTTAAGTCAATGGCAATACGCGGCATCACTCCGGTGCATATGTGTGTGTGTGTGTGTGTGTGTGTGTGAGTATGAATATGTGTGTGTGAAAGAGAGACAGGGAGACAGAGAGAGACAGAGAGAGACAGAGAGAGAGAGAGATGGGGGGTGGGGAGGAGGGAGAGAATCTCTGGTACTTTTGTCAAAGCGGTGGTTGTGCCGCTGTTGCTCTCTCAAAGCCACACACCTCGTCATCACACTGGTGTGTGTGTGTGTGTGTGTGTGTGTGTGTGTGTGTGTGTGTGTGCGTGTGTGAGAAGTTAACACACTTTGTCATAGCAGTCCTGGAAACAAGGCGACATATACAGACCGAGAAAAAAACACCACAGCACAGCGGCCTAAACCTACCACACATACCCTCACATGCTCTCACATACACACACACACACACACACACACACACACACACACACACACACACACACACACAGCTCTCAGTTTGACAAAGCAGCCACTTCAGGCCTTCTCCACAGTCTATGCTGTTTGTCTGAGTAAAGGTTACTT
>NC_137683.1:19889316-19894316 GCF_963989245.1 Nansenia antarctica
CTCTCCCTCTCTCTCTCTCTTTTTCTCTATCTCTCTCCCTCTCTCTCCATCTCTCTCTCTCCATCTCTCTCTCTCTCCTAAGACCTAGGGCCTGAGGCTGCCTGCTACAGATGTGAGATGGGCACACAGATGAACACAGACGTGTGGAACAGACACTGTCTCATCTGTGAAGTGTTGATTGGTCTAACCACAGAGATAGAACATTCTAGCATTCTGTTCTGACTGTGCGGACATTCTATATGCAGTATCTGTCTGTTCTAAGAGTGTTCTAACGTTCTATCTGTTCTAAGAGTGTTCTTGGGGATGCACATGCGGGATGACCTGACCTGGAAGGACAACACAAAAGCCACCATCAAGAGGGCACAACAGCGGCTATACACCCTGAGAGTCCTCAGGAAGGAACACAGCAAGCAGGAGATACTGGTGACCTTCTACCGCGGCGCAGTGGAGAGCATCCTCACCTACGGCATCTGCAACTGGTTCTCCAGCTGCACAACAGCGGAGAGAAATGCGCTACAGAGAGTCGTGAGAACAGCACAGAAGATCACCGGCGCCCCCCTCCCCTCTCTGGAAGAGCTGTACAACACACGCTGTCTCAGGAAGGCCTCCAAGATCTCCAGGGACCCGACCCACCCTGGGTACGAACACTTTACCAGGCTGCCCTCGAAAAGGCGGTTCAGGACCCTGGCCGCAAGGACAAACAGACTGAAGAACAGCTTCTACCACAGGGCCGTCCAGGCCCTGAACACAGCAAAGACCTAAGTTCTGGGCCCTGGACAGTCTGGACGGATTGATGGCAGCTGCTGGACTGAAAAAATCAGGTGTAGTGCTGAGGCACAAACATGTACATTTCAAGCCTGCAAACTGTGACACTTTAAATAAATGTGAAATAATACTATTGTGCAATATGACAACCCTAGTCGTCTATCTGTACAGTATAGTACAGTGGATAGTGTACATAGCCTTTATTTATGTAAACCAGCTCCTTCCCTTCTTGTGATTTTTTTTTAAGTGTTTTTTTTCTTCCCTTTCCTAACACCAGGGGAGCCACCCCTCCTAAATTTCGTTGTTTAGTACCTGTACTGTAGCAATGACAATAAAGTCCATTCATTCATTCATTCATTCTAACATTCTAAACTGTATCTATCTGTTCTGAATGTTCAAACATTCTATCTGTTCTAAGGGTGTTCTAATGTTGTATATGTGGGCTGCACATTCATAAATTAATAAATTCTGGAAATCTGATCAGCACTCATGGAATGCCTCTTGTTCAATCTAATTACTTGGTCCCTTTATGATCTTGAACCCAGTGTGCGCTCCGGTGCTCTCAGAGCGAATTTACGAACGCAGCCATAGTATCAGTCTATTCTAAGGCTGTACTAATGTTGTATAGTATCAGTCTATTCTAAGACTGTTGTAATGTTCTATATACAGTATCAGTGTATTGTAAGGCTGTTCTAATGTTCTATATATAGTATCAGTCAATTCTAATGTTCTATATACAGTATCAGTCTATTCTAATGTTCTATACAGTATCAGTCTATTGTAATGTTCTATATACAGTATCAGTCTATTCTAATGTTCTATACAGTATCAGTCTATTCTAATGTTCTATATACAGTATCAGTCTATTCTAATGTTCTATACAGTATCAGTCTATTGTAATGTTCTATATACAGTATCAGTGTATTTTAAGGCTGTTCTAATGTTCTATATAACCGTATCTAGCAGTTCTGAGGGCTCTAACATTCCATACAGTGTATGTTCCTACCCACTGGAAAAAGCCCCTCAGATTTCAGTAAAAAAAGAACTGGCACCACCGTATTATCATGATCAAAATTCGGCTTATTTATCATGTGACTTGATATGATGACTCGTGATGTGATAACTTTCGTTGTTTGGTACCTGTACTGTAGCAATGACAATAAAGTCCATTCATTCATTCATAACCTACAGCAAACCCGAGGTAAACCTCAGTGTTACTGGTTCATAATGAAATGTGTTCAGCTTTGACAGCTTCGTAACCATGACGAATGACATATTATGGGTTGACCATGTGGTAACCCTATATGAGTGGTTGTCGATGGTAACAGGAAACACAAGGTGATGAGCCGCGCCTACGTGTGGCGTTGGGAAAGTTCTCTCACACACACACACACACACACACGACAGACACAGGACTGGGGACTCATAGTGAGAGTCGTCAGGTGTTAAGCACCTTGATTGTGGCAGAACCACCTGTCTGTCTGAGATGATGAGATAGAGATCATATCACACACACATACTCTTACACATACCCCTACACTCAGACAAACACACACACACACTTACACATACACAGACACACACACGCGATATAGACATGGGTTCACATCAAGCTCAGTGACATACTTTAACACACCTGTACCTCATCTGCCCCAGGGCATAACTGAACTCATGTGGCATTGGGCCAACGAGACACACTGATATGAAACACACCAGCATCTTTATTGTAGACACGTCGCTCACGCACGCACACAAAATGGGACAGAGACACGCACACACACAAAATGGGACAGAGACACACGCACACACACACAAAATGGGACAGACACGCACACACGCACACGCACACACACACAAAATGGGACAGAGACACACGCACACACACACAAAATGGGACAGAGACACGCACACACGCACACACGCACACAAAATGGGACAGAGACAGAGGCAACACTAGTCAGGACTTGAGTTTATTTATTTCCTCCATTTGTAGATGAAGTCAGAACAGCCGATCAGTATTACTGCCTATGGTCTGGGTCCGACCCGGAGCCCAGGTATTACTACCTAGCCTAGCGTTCTGGTTTAATGCTAGAACAGTATAACTAGCTTTCTGGTTTAATACTATTGTACCACAGTATTACACTGCCGCGCATTGAGAGACCCAACCAACAGTTTCACATTGAATTCACAGAGACAGACCATGTCACTTTCCAAACATTTCAAACTTAATATTCATAAAACATAAAAAATAATTTAAAAAAAAGCCTCAAAATCTAAATCTAAAGTGATTTTGATCAACTGGAATGTATTAACAAACAGTTGGAAAATGTCTCTTCTCTCCCTTCCGTCACGGACGTGACAAGAAAACAAAGTACCGTCATGTGACCTGGGCACATCACTTCACTGTCCTTTTGTTCACCCTAGCACGGTTGCAGCTAACTTCTTAGCGTCTTATCATTGTGTTCACCCTAGCGGTTGAAGCTAGCATCTTAGCATCTCATCCTTTTGTTCACCCTAGCAGTTGAAGCTAGCATCTTAGCCTCTCCGTCAAATGTAGAACTAATCATTTCCTCTTGTGGAAATGTACTTTCTGGTCTGGGTTTTTCCTCTGTGCTGTCTCCATCCTTCTCTGTGCGCTGAGTTAGCTAACAGTCTTCAGCTGTGGTCTAAGCCCGCTGTTGGTCCTCATCTAGTCCTCTCCCCTAGGCCTGGCAGCTACACTAATACTGTGTGTAATACTCTAGGGGCTGGTTTCACAGACAAGGCGGCTTAAAGTCTCGCCTTGGACGAAATCACACTTGCAATGGAAAATCTCCATTGAGGATGCTTTTTAGTCTGGGATCAGGCTTCATCCTTCCTTGTCTGTCAAACAGCGCTGTGTTCTGGAGGTAGGAATCAGAGGACGAGGCTCCTAGTAAGACATGGAAAGGTTTGAGGACCCCGTTCACGGTCCTGTGACACTATCTGCACGATCTGGTTAGATGCCAAACTACATTTCGTTGTCTGGTACTTGTACTCTGTCAGTGACAATAAAGTTGAATCTAATCTAATCTATCCGTCCTCCGATTTCTACCCCCCCCCAACCAGCCTCCCCTGGTTCTGTACATTCTACTCCCTGGGGGGTATTCCATCAACATCGCGACTAAGGCTGGACTTTTTTTCTTTTATAAATCTAAATCAAAATAAACCTGGATTGTCCTTTAGCGTCGTTGATGGAACACCCTCCCTGGTGTTCTAATTAATCTTGTCCTGTTCTAGTCCCTGTCCCCCCCTGGCCCGGCCCACAAGTCCCCTGGGTCCCCGCTACCCTGGGAAGGGGAAGGTGAGCAGCACGGCCTGGCCCGGGCCCAGGGTGAGCCCCTCCAGTGAGACACTGCTGTCCGCCGCCAACGTCTCGGGGTCAGAGGTCATCTTGACCTTGGCCTGGGCCGGCAGGGGTGCGTCGGGGTGCTCGGCGAGAGCCAGCGTGACGGACGACGTGCCCCAGTTCACGGCCGTCAGGTAGCGCTCGCTCTGGTCCCACAGACGCAGGAAAGCCTGGGAGGAGGAGGAAGCGTGCAGGGGGAAGTAGTCCCCGTGGAGGAGGGAGCGCTCCTTACCCCGCAGGTCGCTCAGCGTCTTGAACCACTGACGGCACGCGTGTCTGTCCTTCCCCTGGGGAGGGGGAAAGAGGGGGAGGGAGAGTTTCGGGGGTGAGGAGAGATAAACAATGAGACATAGCCCAACTAACAAATACCTACGTATGTGTGTGTGTGTGTGTCTGTAATGTGCCACCAGGGGTCAGTGTTCCTACCTCTGCTGTCTCAGTAGGCTCCTCCTCTGAGTCCCACGGCATCACAGCAGCAGAGGTGGAGTTGGAGTCCTGACAGAGAGGAAAGGGTTAACACAGACACACACAGAGAGAGAGAGAGAGAGACATACAGAGAGAGAACACACACTTTCACCAACACCTGTCACACACACACGCATGCACGCACGCACGCACGCACGCACGCACGCACG
The DNA here is from genome assembly GCF_963989245.1 of Nansenia antarctica. Classification (NCBI taxonomy): domain Eukaryota; kingdom Metazoa; phylum Chordata; class Actinopteri; order Argentiniformes; family Microstomatidae; genus Nansenia; species Nansenia antarctica. The sequence goes on from NC_137683.1 coordinate 19,894,084, forward strand.
CACGCACGCACGCACGCACGCACGCACGCACGCACGCACGCACGCACGCACGCACGCACGCACACACACACACACACACACACACACACACACACACACACACACACACACACCTCTTCCCACCCACCCCCCTCCCTCACCTGTAGTCCTATCTCGTCCCCGTAGGTGAAGACGGGGGTCCCGGGGAGGGTGAAGAGCAGCAGCTGGTACAGCCTGGTGAGGCCGGGGGCCGT
>NC_137683.1:19896816-19902743 GCF_963989245.1 Nansenia antarctica
CTATCTATAGTATCTATGTATCTATCTATCTATAGTATCTATCTATGTATCTATCTATAGTATCTATCTAATAGTATCCATGTATCTATCTATCTACAGTATCCATTTATCTATCTACATTATCTATCTATAGTATATATCTACGGTATCTATCTATAGTATCTATCTATGCATCTATCTATCTACAGTATCTATATCTATGCTGTGCTACACTAACCAGACCCCAGGTCAGGGCCCCTCTAGCGTCCTGCCCTCCTCACCCTTCTTGTGGGCCTTCTCCAGCAGGGCCTCCAGGTCCTTGTCGCTGCCCTGGGTCGGGTCGATGGAGGCCAGGTCCAGAGTGTCCACAGAATCCGCCTGCACGGTGTGGATGGGCCCCAGAACCAAGCCCTTCACCTTCAACTTACTCAGGACATCCAGCTTCTCCACCACACCTGGGAGAGGGGAGGGGGTAGGGGGACGGAGGGGAGGGAGAGAGGGAGGGAGGGAGAGAGGGGAGGGAAAGAGGGAGAGAGGGGAGGGCAGGGAGGGAGAGAGGGAGGGGGGAGGGAGAGAGGGGAGGGAAGAGGGAAGTGTGAGACCCAGGAGATTAGGAGTCAGAGGAACGGTGAGGTGAAAGGAGAGGGAGAGAGAGGGAGAGAAAAAGAGGGGTAGAGAGTGTGTGTGTTTTAGTTCAGGGTATTGACTCAAGGCGAGGGTGTGTGAAGAACTGTAATAACCAGGCTTCATAGTCAGCTAGCTGTTAGCCCAGCCGGGGGAGGCTGGCGGCGGTATAAGTCAGCCTCAGGCACCGCCCGCAGCCAGGTGAACGTGACTCTTGGTGGTTGTTTCTCCCACAGAGAAGAGGAAAAGAAGAAGAGAGAGAGGGAAGAGGAGGAAAAGAGGAAGAGAAGAGGCCGTGACCCGGAGCCTCGTCAGCAGACTGTTGCTCCAGAGACATGAGACAGTCACAAGACCACCAGACAGTCAGCCACCACTCTACTCCTCCTCCTCCTGCCCCTTCCTTCCTTCCCTCCTTCCCTCCTTCCCTCCCTCCCTTCCTCCCCACTTTACTCCTCCTGCCCCTTCCCTCCTCTAATTTTATTTTTCTATTTAACCTTTATTTTAACCAGGAGGTCCTTTGAGATTAAAATGTATTTTTCGAGGGAGACATGACCAAGAAAGCACACCAGTACAGATAAAAGTTAGAGAATTGACGAATAAAACATAATACATAACAGATAGGAGATAACAGATGAATATAATAAATAAAATAAAAATAGGGCTAGCAATTGCAAATTTCTGTCACACAATTTCCAATCAGAGCTTTGAACTCTCTTAACTTCTCCTAACCCTTCCCTCCTCCCTCCCCTCCCTCTCTCCCTTCTCTACTTCACCTGCACCTTCTCTCCCACCTCTCTGTACTCTACTCCTCCTGCCCCTTCCCTTCCCTCCCTCCCTCCCTCCCTCCATCCATCCCCACTCTACTCTACCTGCCTCCTCCCCACTCTCCTCCTCCTGTCCCATGACGTGCTAACCATGAAGTGAGTGCTGCTACAGTGCCTCAATGCCTTGAGTCAATGGAATGAGTATAGGGTTGTTTAGTTTAGCTGTGCTACAGTTATCACAGACTAAAGCTCTTTTCTTAAACCCCCCCCCCCTGCCCCCCACCCCTCCCCCCTCTACCCCCACTGCGCCCCCTCCCCCCACCCACCCACCCGCCTCACCTTTTAGCCCCTTGTCGTTGTTGAAAGCGTCGAGGTCGGAGATCTGGTAGAGAGGCCCCTCGTTCCACCAGTTCATGTCAGGCATGGGTTTGCAGCGGGGGGCCTGCACTATGATCACTATGGCCCCGGCCAGCATGCCCACCCAGCCCAGCCAGAACAGGACCAGGAGCAGCCAACGGGTACGGACCCACCTGGGGGGGAGGAGGGGGAGGAGGAGGAGGAGGAGGAGGAGGAGGAGGAGGAGAGGGAGAGAGAGGGGGAGGGAGAAGGAGGAGGAGAGGGAGAGAGAGGGGGAGAGGGAGAGGAGGAGTTAAATAAATATCTGTCAACTGCCGACTTAGCTCTATATATCACATAGGGGGACGACATCAGCACGGTTTCATTTCTAACTGGACAGAAAAAGATGGAGTTAAATGTGTTATCTGACGTATTATCCTTGCTAAAAAATCTATTGAAATTGAATTCGTAATTTGTCTGGAAGCTCAAATACATAGCAAGAACTATACCTAGTATGGAGATAAACTCTACGACTACCGAGTATGTCCATTAATGTGGGGTTAAGAGAACTTTAAAAAATGTGTTTTATCCATACCCTGCAGTTCCAGCCACCTTCATCAGCTCGTCCTTGGAGAGGCCGGTGAATTTGACCTCCTCGTCCGGGACCTTCACTTTGACGCTGCCGTTCTTCTCGGTGCCGGGGCTGTCCCCGGTCATGTCCCCGGTCATGGGCTGCTTCTCCTGGTCCAGCTCGTTTAACTCCACGTCCTTCATGTCCACCTCCGTGTTTTTACTCATCTTCACACCGGTTTAAACTGCTTAGCCTATCTCTGTGTACCTGTGAGGAGATTAGACAGGAGAAGAAGTGATCAGTATTATTATAGCCTACAGTTGTCCTCTTGACTTGTTTGTGTGTTTGTTGATTGATTGATTGATTGAAAACTTTATTAGAAGATTTGCAGAAGTAGGTACATGAAAGTACATATTACATACAAGGTCAACTAAAAGGATAAAAACCCAAGAAAGCCACTGGCTTATTTCAATTGGGGTCCTTGATTCTCAATTCATCGTTACATGTAAGACAGACAAAAAAACTAGTACTATCTACAAGATAATACAGCCAAATAACTATTACTATCTACAAGATAAAAATACATCCATCATGGGAAGAACAATACAACAAAACATAAGGTATGTACAGCGGGTAGGACAGGTGGGGACATACACCACAGGTGGGGGCGGGGGACAAAACACAAAGTATGTACAGTGGGTAGGTCGGGTCTTTTAATCTGATTTTTGATTTAGATGGTCCAGTTACGGATTGTAGCCTCCTGTAAATGTTGCTCATCATTGGATTGATTTGGACAAATCAATCAGTAGGTTCATCCGGATGTAAAGTCGCCACCCCCTGACTAAATTAACGACTATTTCTGGATCGATAAGCAAGATATTCTTGCTTGGAGAGACACAAAATGGAGGAAGTTAACAGTTATAGATTATTTAGAACAAATGTTAAGTCACGCTTCCTCGGGTCTGAGTGATTGCGACACCCAACATTTACATAAGTCATCTAGACGTTTATCCCAAATCGACTTTATACTAAGTACATTTGTCTCAGTAAGTGAATCAACTAGACAGATCATCGTCAGTAACAGCTATACGATACGAACACGTGTTACAACCACAGACAGTACTCACTACCACTGACTGTACAACTCTGTTGACTTACTTCTAAAAACACCATCATTTGTTCAAAGAAAAACCGCTAATTTGTTATTTCTCTCTGGTCTCCACGATGTCCACAGTATTCTCTGATTGTCCTGATGTTTTGGTATAAGGGAATGAACTCTTAACCAGTTTAAGAATGAAAGTTTAGTGAAACACCAGTTTTATGTCATCACATAACTGTCATAACGGCGTCACCTCGTGAGCTTAGAATGATAAGGTTCTATCTCCGTTTAGAATGATAAGGTTCTATCTCCGTTTAGAATGAGAAGGTTCTATCTCCGTTTAGAATGATAAGGTTCTATCTCCGTTTAGGGCAGTTCAGAGATATTGAGCGTCAAAGTTTTTACATTCCATTATGTTCTGTGAGATGGAACCTTTGTATTTTATGAATTACTAACTCAAAAAATGTCAACATTTAAAAAATAAACCACACAGGCATTAATAAACACCTAATGGATCAGATTATGTAAAAAAAAAAAAAAAATGGAGATAGAACCTTATAATTCTAACGTCACGACCTGCCAACGTCCTCTCCGTTCAACTCCAAAACTACCCAAAGTAACAGCTATTTTAATAAAGATTTTGGACTTTGTTTCATAACTTTAAAAGTAGGTCTTATAAGTATGATTACCTTGTTTTAACCGGTAGACTCCGTCACTCTGCTGACAGGTGTTTGGGCTGACGGTGTTTTTACAGTGTCAGAGGACCAGCCAGACTTATAAAGACACTGAACGTGACGTAAATTACGTGTCAACGGCTGCGTTCGCACATTCGCTCTGGAAATCTTGATCAGCACTCACGGAATGCCTCTTGTCCAATCAAATGACTCGGTTGCTTTATAACGTTGAACCCCTTGTGCGCTCCGGCGCTCTGAGAGCGAATTTACGAACGCAGCCAACGTTTTTGAAATCAGGCATCATTCATTCAGGTCACATTCTGAAGCATTTCAGACAGTCGATTAACTAACTATGCGTTTAAAGAGAGCGACAGATAAAGTATCGGTGTTTTTTCGTCCTTCATAACAACATATGTGGAACTTTGCACGTTGAACGTGCTTGCGTGAATACACGAGTGGTTTAGCGAGTAGACCGGAGTAGACAGTAAATTAATGTACATGAACGTATGAATGAATGAATGAATGGTCTTTATTGTCATTGATATAGTACAGGTACCATACAACGAAATTTGGGAGGGGGGGCTCCCCTGGTGCTAGGAAAAAAAATACTAAAAACAAGAAGGGAAAAAGAGCTGGTTTACATAAATAAAGGCTATGTACACTATCCACTATACTATACTATATACATTCCACCTTAAGAGGGTCCTAAACCTGTTCCCTTATGCTGTCCACCCTCCCATCTGTTCAGACGAGCAGTGTGGAAATGTCACAACAGCAAAGAACAGGTCAACAACATCCTTGAGACTTCACGTAGATAATAAGGGACTTACCAAATGTCAATAACTTATTATGTGTGTGGTTTATAAATACCTCAAACACCACCTCACATTAAGTGGGCATCAAATATGAAATCTGCTGAATCAGATGAATCATCCTTGCTCTGAAGCAACATAAGCTCATAAATTAAAAACAATAAGGTGTCTAAAGTCCAAGAGCGAGTGGGACTGAGTCAGCATGCGGCCTGATACAAGTAGATAGGGTGACGACCTTTGACATACAGTATCATACAGTTGCTGACATTTTATATCACAAAATGGTATGTCCTTGGAATGGTTTTTGGAGAATCAGGATCAACATAATTGGCCTACTCAACCCATGTAAAATGAGACAGAGAGAGAGAGAGAGAGAGAGAGAGAGAGAGAGAGAGAGAGAAGAGAGAGAGAGAGAGAGAGAGAGAGAGAGAGAGAGAGAGAGCGAGAGAGAGATCAGGGGAGAGAGAGATAGACGTGGAGAGAGAATTGGGGGATGTAAGAAGGCAGAGAGAGAGAGAGAGAGAGAGAGAAAGAGGGGGCAGGGGGAGAGAGGAGGGGATAGGGAGAGAGAGAGGGGGTAGAGAGAGAGGAGAGTGGAGGTGTAAACATGTTTGTGAGGTAAAGGTTATGAGGTAACATTAGGAAAGTGATGTAACTGAAACTGTGGTCTGGCAGGGTTTGTATGAATAGAAAGATACTCTCTGATGCATAAACACACTCCCTAAGCTATCTATACTCCTTTCCCAAACACACACACAGACACACACACACACACACACACGCTGACAGACTCTCTCTACCTCTCTCACATACACGCTCACACACTCTCTCTCTCACACACACACACACACACACATACATGCTCATCACTTCCACCAGCCTCTCGTGGAGGTAGAGTGATGTTGTTCTAGGGTGTGTGTGTGTGTGTGTGTGTGTATGCGTGCGTCCATGCGTGTGTGTGTGTGTGTGTGTGTGTGTGCGAGCCTGCGTGCGTGTGTGTGTGTGTGGTATAACCTCTATCATGTTTACTATTTGGCAGGAGGAGAGGTGACGCAACTAGAGCTGGTT
>NC_137683.1:19907943-19912943 GCF_963989245.1 Nansenia antarctica
CTCTACACCCCTCTCCTTCACACACACGCACACACTCGCAGGACCAGGACGCTTAGACACACACACACACACAGGACCAGGACGATTGGGCACACACACACACACACACACTCACACAGGACCAGGACGCTTAGACACACACACGCGCACACACACACACACACACACACACACACACACACACACACACTCACTCTCAGTCAGGACCAGTCCTCTCCCTCCAGCACAACCTCTGTAGTGCCACGATGACGCGTCAGAGCAGCAATACAACTACAGTCACCCAGAGAGGTGAAGTACAGGAGGGCCCACACACACACACACACACACACACACACAAACACACACACACACACACACACATACAGGACGCTTAAACGCACACACAAACACACACACACACACACACACACACACACACTCACATACAGGACGCTTAAACGCACACACACACACACACACACACACTCAGGTTATTAATAGAGATGCGTGGTGGATCATGTGAGTGTGTGTTCCCTGCTGTAGTTCATGCCAGCCCTGCTCTACAATGAGGGACACGTGTGTGTCTGTCCACCTTTATTCCACAGCCAGGCTCACACACTGTTCACCAAGTCTCTACTAAGAAACCCTGAGGTAACTATCCTGGAGCTACGTGGTAACAAGGGGTCATTTCTGGTAGACTTACCTCGACAAATTCAGCACAATCGGTAACGAGCATAATTAATACACAATGATCAGGTAGTGATTGTTGTACTTAGTTGTTTCTTGGTGAGTTCCTCATTCAGCGCCAGGCTGTAGGATTCAGGGTTAGGGTTAGACTAACTAACTAGGGTTAGACTAACCCTAACCCTAACCTTTAGCATGTGTTGCTAGTTGGGTTTTATTTGCCTAAATCTGGAATCTGAAATCAACTGTCAAACATTTTAGATTTTTTTGTTTTTTGTTGGATGATTCAGCCTTAACGAACAAGGTACTGCCTCGCTTTGTGATCCGTTAATTTATCTCCCTGGAGTGTTTTACCATGTTAAATGAATGTGAATGACTGATTAATTTGTTTATGTGTACTGTGCACAAAAGATTTGTCAGTTGTTTTTGTAAATAAAGAAGAACATGCCTGTTATATGATGAGACTTGTCTGGTGTGGTATGATATCTAGGCTCTAGTAGTGTTGAGAAAAGTAAGTAAGTAGCCTTGAGAACCGATGGTTCTCGAGCCTAATGGCCCATAGGGCAGGAGCCTATCTCCTGTTTCCGTAGCGTGAGGCAGCTTGATGTACAAGTACACCCCCCTGGACATGACGCTGGTATGTCGCAGGGTCTTACCCCCAATCCAACCCTTAATGCTGAGTGCCAAGCAGGGAGGCATCGGGTACCATTTCTATAGTCTTTGGTATGACTCGGCCGGGGATCGAACTAACAACCTCCCAATCTCAGGGCGGACACTCTAACCACAAGGTCACTGAGCTGGTCAAGTGTTGAACCTCATCAGGAAAAACTCTGCGCCCAGCCTAGTTTTCTTATGCAGTTAGATAACACAATTAGTACAACTCTGGGCCCTGCAGTCATTTTGTTCAATATACTGTACCTTGCTGTTGGTGGGGGTAGTCGCTCAATCTTACCAGCAGGTGTCGCTGTTGAGCAGCGGCCGTGTCTGAGTCTACTTCAGTTCAGCAGAGATGAAGACATGGACCCTGAGAGCCCCAGAGGAACGGCCTCTCAGGCTGCCTTTTCATTTCTCTACCAGGGAGAGCGAGGGATGAGGGAAGGAGGGATGAGTGAAGGAGGGATGAGGGAAGGAGGGATGAGTGAAGGAGGGATGAAAGAAAGAGGGATGAGTGAAGGAGTGATGGGTGAAGGAGGGATATGGGAAGGAGGGATGAGTGTGAACGAGGGATGAGAGAAAGGGATGAGTGAAGGAGTGATGAGTGAAGGAGAGATGAGGGAAGGAGTGATGAGTGAAGGAGGGATGAGGGAAGGAGGAATGAGTGTGAACGAGTGATCACTTCAGGGTGCTGGGCCTTGGACACCTGACCCCGTCTCTGGACGAAGGGATGGTAGGGAGGGAAGGAGGGAGGGATGGTAGGCAGGGAAGGAGGGAGGGATGGTAGGGAGGGAGCGAGATAGCAGAGCGGATGAAAGAGGGGGAAAGGGAGAGGTGATTATAGGATAAACACGGATCATCCCTTCATTGTCCACAGATGGAAAAAAAAAATCCTGACCCACCCTTTCTCTCTTTTATTCTTTCTATTTCGCTCTTTCTCTATTTCTCTCTCTTTGTTTGGTGGGTTACTGGGAGTCTGGAGAGAAGAGAGGGATGGTGGAGAGAGGGATATTTCTCCTGCCATCTCTTTGTCTCTGCCCACTCTCCCTCTCTCCCTTCAATCTCCCAAAGAGATAGAGGGAGGAATAGAGAGGAGGGAGGTGGAGAACATTAGCATGCTGAGAGTGTCAGCACTCTCCCTCTCCCATCTTTTCTCTATCCCTCTCTCCCTCCCTCCCACCCTCTCTCTATCCCTCCCTCCATCCCTCTCTCCATCCCTCTGTCCCTCTCTTCTGTCCATAGCAATTATGCCATCAAAACACTTCAGCCTGAGAGCATAATAGCAACCTGAGTGTAGCCAGAGAGCGATATTGTGTGTGTGTGTGTGTGTATGAAAGAGAGAGAGAGTGTGTGTATGTGTGTGTGTGTGTGTATGAGTGTGAGAGTGTGTGTATGTGTGTGTGTGTATGTGTGATAGAGAGAGAGTGTTTATGTGTGTGTGTGTGTGTGTGTGTGAGAGAGAGAAAGAGAGAGAGAGTGTGTGTGTGTGTGTGCGTGCACGCATGCATGCATAAATGTTTATGCAAAATATAAGTAATCATGGCTATGTGTGTGTCTGCGTGCACGTGTGCATGCATAAATGTTTACGCAAAATGTAATCGTGTGTGTGTGTGTGTGTGTAAAGAGGAACCGAGCATATGGCTGAGGCCCTGGACCATAGTGAGAGTGTGTGGTTGGTCAGAGGGTAGAGAAGCAGTTAGTTCTGTTAATATGACTGCTCTTCTCTTTCTGTAAAACCCTCCCACACACACACACACACACACACACACACATACACACACTCACACACACACACACACACTTGCTCACACACACACACACACACACTCGCTCACACACACACACACACACACTCACTCTCACACACACACGCACACACACACACACACACACACACTCTCTCTCTCTCTCACATGCACACAGACACACACACTCTCACAAACACACACACACACACACACACTCTCTCTTCACACGCACACACACTCTCACAAACACACACACACACTCTCGCTCACACACACACACACACTCTCTATCGCTCACACACACACACACACACACATTGGCATGATCACCTATATTTGACATAAACATTTATGCACGTACGCACACACACCCATCTGCATGCTCGCTCACACTTTTACGCATGCATGCATGCACACACAGACTGTGACACATTCACACACTGCAGCAGTGACCTACATGTACCTCAGGTCATGCTGACACACTCTCACATCGCCTGTTTTCTGCACACACACACACACACACACACACACACACACACACACACACACACACACACACACACACACACCACTGTGAACATCCATTTAATTCTAATGCATAGATTATTCTCTGGCATGATAATTATATAATAGGCATTTTGAAGTATATACTTAATATACTGATCTACAAACTACTAGTATATACTTAATATACTAATCTATAAAGTATTAGTATAGTAATAATATACTGATCTATAAACTATTAGTATAATAATATTATAATAGTAGTAGTAATATTATAATGGTAGTAGTAATAGTAGTAGTAGTAATAATAATAGTAGTAATAGTAGTAGTAGTAGTAATAGTAGTAATAGTAGTAGTAATAGTAGTAGTAGTAGTAGTAGTAATAGTAGTAGTAATAGTAGTAATAGTAGTAGTAGTAGTAGTAGTAGTAATAGTAGTAGTAGTAGTAGTAGTAGTAGTAGTAGTAGTAGTAGTAATAGTAGTAGTAGTAGTAATAGTAGTAGTAGTAATAGTAGTAATAGTAGTAGTAGTAGTAGTAATAGTAGTAGTAGTTATAGTAATAGTAGTAGTATAGTAGTAGTAATAGTAGTAGTAGTAGTAGTAGTAGTAATAATAGTAGTAGTAGTAGTAGTAGTAGTAATAGTAGTAGTAGTTATAGTAATAGTAGTAGTATAGTAGTAGTAATAGTAGTAGTAGTAGTAGTAGTAGTAGTAGTAGTAGTAGTAGTAGTAGTAGTAGTAATAATAGTAGTAGTAGTAGTAGTAATAGTAGTAGTAGTAGTAGTAGTAGTAGTAGTAATAATAGTAGGAGTAGTAGTAGTAGTAATAGTAGTAGTAGTAGTAGTAGTAGTAGTAGTAGTAATAATAGTAGTAGTAAAACTGGCCACTATGGTGTAGCAGCAGCTGTAACAATGGCATGATTGTGATGTTTCCTGTGTGCTTCAATTCAAACAGCAGTCAGTGGAAAGAGAATTTGACACACACACACGCGCGCACACAAACACGCTCGCACACACACACACACACACTGTAACACATCCTCTGTTTATGTACCCTCAACTTCCTCTATCACCGCCCAATTCTCTTTACTCTCCATCGCTCTTTATCTGTCTCTGTTCTCCCTCTCCCTCTCTGTCACCTTGCCCGAGGCTGTTTGAGTGCACTCTCTCTCTCCCTCCCTCCTGTCTGCCCCCTGTCTCTCTCCCTCTCTCCCTCCCTCCTCTCTCTCTCTCTGTTTCTCTCAAAGGGAATCAATGGACAAACACTTTATGCTGTTAATCGATCCCCTCATATCTATCACTCCTAGTGCCCCCCTGTTCGCCCCCCCTCTCTCTCTCTGTTTCTCTCTCTCCCTTTCTCTCTCTCCCTTTCTCTCTCTCTCTATATATGTATGTCTCCATTTCTTCCTCTCTGCCTCTCCCTCCCTAGTATT
>NC_137683.1:19915443-19920443 GCF_963989245.1 Nansenia antarctica
TGGGAACGTCGGGATGGGACGTGAGGTGATAGGTGCTCCGTGATAGGAGGAGAGGGGGGAGCGTCTGCCCCACGTGGAGAGAGTGAGAGTTTCGGGTTGGAGTTTGGCGTTGTTGCCCTTAACGACAGATCTAGGATCTGATTAACCAAACACCCCCAATGGCTAAAGTCAACTTGAACACAACATGAAAACAACATGAAACTCACCTCAACTTCCCACTCACGGGCTACACCCGAGGGAACAGGGGAGAGAGGGAGAGGGGAGATAGAGAGAGAGACAGAGAGACAGAGAGAGAGAGGGAGGGAGAGAGAGAGAGAGAGATAGAGAGAGGGGGGGGGGGATAGAGAGAGAGAGGGGGGGGGGAGAGAGAGAGAGGAGGGGGGAGGGGATCACGGGGCCATGCCAACACGGGAGGGACCGTGAAGTGGACAGCAGCTCCCGTAGCTCCCGCCCTCTCCTCCCCGCACCACCGTACAATCACACACCGGCGATAGCGCGGCGAGGATGGCAACGAAAGATAGGAAGAGAGAGAGAGACAGAACGTGGAGAGAAAGATAGACAGAGCAAGAAGAGAGGTATAGAGAAAAAAGAGAGAGAGAAACAGGGAGAGATAGAGGAAGAGAGAGAGAGAGAGGGACAGATAGAGGAAGAGAGAGAGAAACAGGGAGAGCGAGAGAGAGAGAGAGAGAGAGAGAGAGAGAGAGAGAGAGAGAGAGAGAGAGAGAGAGAGAGAGAGAGAGAGAGAGAGAGAGAGAGAGAGAGAGAGAGAGAGTGACACGAAGAGCAGCAATAACAGGAAACTGACTGACCGGTGCGAACGGGAGGAACGAACGGGCGACAGAACAGAAAACCGGGGCAGGGATATTATTATTATTCACACAACTCTGAACACAAAGTCACCGGGAGAGTCGAGAGTCGTGACGACCGTGTCAAGTGAGTTTTTGCCTGTATTGCACTTTTGTTTTCTTCTTTTTTTAAATTTGTATTTTGTTAAACCGTGTCCGTCTACGGGGGTCACCGGTTTCCGTGCGTCCGTGTGTCAGTGTTGTTGTAATGTGTTTTTTAATGTTATTATTATCTGCTGCGACATACAGCGCTGCCTACAATTAATGGTCGCTCTGCTTCGTGCATCTCTCGGACTTCTCCCGTTTGACAGACAGATGTTGGGTGTGTTCGTAAACTCGCTCTGGAAATCTGCATCAGCACTCACGGAATGCCTCTCGTCCTATCAAATTACGTGGTCCCTTGATGACGTTGGACCCAGTGTGCGCTCCGGCGCTCTCAGAGCAAGTTTACGAACGCACCCCGTTTGTCTGTCTGTGCGCCGCGCGCGGAACCTTCAAAGCCAGAGACAATTGTTTTCAGAATTCCCCAAAAACAAAAACAAAAAGGCGGTTTGATAACAAACTTGTTCCACTTTCAGAGACTGTATTTGGACGCAACGGAATTCACTAACGTCGCTCGTTATTCCAATTATAATTTGTCATTATTTGGGTCACTGTCTGTGTCCATTTCGGCCAGCCTCCCTGTTATCCCCTGTTCATGGTTAATCTATCGGATAAGCGCGTGGATAGGCTGCCATCTGCGGTGTGTTATGGTCGGAGAATGGAAATGGCACTTAAATAATTGATATTCATCTATTAATACTTGGGGGATTATAGGCTACGGAGTGGCATGTTGCGACGGATTTATTGCCCCGATTCTATCTCGATTTAAATTCGGTTATAGGGTTAAAGAGCCTAGTTTACTCGTCAAGGATCAAGCAAATATTTTTTTTCAAAACCAGACTTCCTAGTATTAGTATCTATCTGTCTATCTGTCTGTCTGTCTATCTATCTATCTATCTATCTATCTATCTGTCTGTCCGTCTGTCTGTCTTTCTATCTATTTTTCAGTCTATTAATTTATCTAGTCATCCATCCATCTCTGCCTACAGTACCTGTCTGTCTACCTGCTTGCTGTGTGTGTGTGTGTGTGTGTGTGTGTGTGTGTCCGTCCGTCCGTCCGAGTGTGTGTGTGTGTGTGTGTGTCTTCTGAAGTGGCCTCTCAGTGTGTTATCAGTGTTAAGTAGGGCTACTGCTGTTTCTCTCCCACTGGACCATTGTAATCCTTTTTTATCAGTCGCCCTCACCCCCTGTGTGCGTGCGCGTGCACATGTGTGTGTGTGTGTGTGTGTGTGTGTGTGTGTGTGTGAATGTGTGCGTGCGCGTGCACATGTGTGTGTGTGTGTGTGTGTGTATGCGTGCACGCATGTGTGTGTGTGTGCGTGCACGCGTGTGTGTGTGTGAGAGAGAGAGAGAAGGATGAGTAGGGGAGAGGGTAAACACTCTGAATAAACAGTGCTTTACAGCTGTATGTGAACAGATAACACGGAAGAGAGAGAGAGAGGGAGGGAGAAAGGGAGGGGGAGAGGAAGAGAGAGAGAGGTGTTTTTTGTGGAGATTTGTGTTTTTTTCCCCTATCATTTCATCTATGACATAACAACCATAAAAAAGCATGTTGTTGTAACTGATGTTGTGGGATAGGAAAATGAACTACCTCCAACACATATGAATAACAGATATATGTAGATACTGTATATATACACTCAATGAACACTTTATTAGGAGCACCATACTAATAATGGGTAGGGCCTCCCTTTGCTCTCAAAACAGCCTCAATTATTTGTGATTCCATGTTGCAAACATTCCTTTGAGATTCTGGTCCATGACTTGAATGCGACACGCACGATTTTTTCAGGTGCACTTTCAAGCTGGGAATCTCACGTTCTACCACATCCCAAAGGTGTTCTATTGGATTCAGACCCGGTGACTGGGAAGGCCACTGAAGAACACTGAACTCATTGTCATGTTCATGAAACCGGTTTGAGACGACTTTTGCTTTGTGACACGGTGCATTATCATGCAGGAAGTAGCCATTAGAAGATGGGTACATTGTGGCCATGAAGGGATGCACATGGTCAGCAACAATACTAAAATAGGCTGTGGCATTCACGCGATGATTGATTGGTATTAGTAACGGGCCTAAAGTGTGCAAAGAAAATATTCCCCACGCCATTACACCACCTCCCCGAGCTTGGATAATGTACAGGTTTATATACTGATATGAATGATGTCATCCATCTTGCGTCAGGTTTATACAGCGTCTGTCTGGGCATCCCAACAAAGCTGTCATCCGAGGATTGATCATAGTCTTATCTACCACTGAAATCCTTTCTCTCTCTCTCTCGCTATCTTTCTCTTATCTATCTCCCTCTCACACTCTCTCTCTCTCTCTCTCTCACTCTCTCTCTCTCTCTCTCTCTCTCTCTCTCCTCTCTCTCTCTCTCTCACACTCTCTCTCTCCCCCCCCCCTCTCTCTATCTCTCTGTCTGTCTCTTATGTCTCTCTCTCAAGGTGTGTGGTCATGTACGCATGTAACATTCACTTAAACCGTGGCCTCGCCAGGACGATGCGGCCACACGATTTCGGAGTCGATCTGATCTCTGGACACACAAGCGTTTTCACACCAGCGCGCCATTGCCACATGGAATCACATGTTACAGGATCATTCTTATACTATACTACTTTAGTTGTATGAAAAGAGCCGATGCATAATACACTTTATTATAATTGTTGAAGTGCCTCTTGCTAAGATGTTTCTAGAAGAAGGTCAATAATGTAATGTCCTTGCACTACCCACTATTTGTTTTATATTTGTATTTATGTTAAATAAAATTAACATTAACATTAACATTAACATTAACATTTATATATATTTCTAGATGTTGTTAACCTTTGCTATTCTGTTGTTCAAAGAATAAAACTGCAACATGTATCACATTGTTGTCGTTGTGTGAAAATAACAAGGATACAGTCAATGAATATGCAGCGCAATGCGCATAATAAATCAATCAATCAAATGTTATTTATATAGCATCAAGTCATGCATTGAATGTTTGGTCATCGGCTGGTTTCAAGAGTTTTGAGACATTCGCAAAAAACACAATCCGACAACAGCGACTGAACGCCCTTGCGATGCTTTCCATTTAAAATCCATTGATCCAGGGAGGGACAGATGTATTTCAACAGTAAAGGCATAGAGAGGTTTAGAAGAAAGGAACCACCGCGCTAGGAGTAAAGGACATTTAGGACTAAATGTTACATGCCTAATGTCTACTCTAGACCTTTGATCGGCACACTTGTTACTTGTCGCTTTCAGAATTGGGAATCATTTATATAGCACAAGTCGTGCATTGAATGTAACTCCAAGTGGTGAATAGTAGTAAATAAACCACAATGAATAAATAAACCACAATGCAACCACAGATAAACCAGGACCTCTGGTCACCCTATTTAGTGTACAATAAATGTTAAAACGCAATCCCCCCTCTCTCTCTCTCTCCCTCCCACTCTCTTACTTTCTTCCTCTCCCCCCTCTCTCTCTCTCCCTCTCTCTTTCTCTCTCCCTCCCACTCTCTTTCTTTCTCCCTCTCTTCCTCTCTCCCCCTCTCTCTCTCCCTCTCCAGAGACAGTGAAGAGAGAGAAGAGCCCTCCCAGATGGACTCCCCCACTGATCTCTTCGGACACCAGGCCCCCCAGATCTGCTCTTTTGGCCCCTATGCCAGCCCCCCCGCCCCCCCGGGGCCCCCTCCCTACCCCGGGGGCACCAGCCCCCCCTCACGGCCCCCGTACCCCCTCATCCACCACCTCCTACAGCCTGCCGGCACCCCCGTGAGGCCCGGAGGGCAACTGCACATAAACAGATACAGCCAGGGCTATATAAGAGAAGAGGAGGAGGAGGAGGACGGGATGGAGGGAGAGGAGGGGGAGGGGATGGAGGGAGAGGAGGGGATGGAGGGGATGGGTGTGGTGTTGGGGGGGAAGAGGCGTAGTGGCGCCTCCCTAGTGGCGGAGTGGAGTCATGACATGCTCCGGGTGAAAAGGCTCCGTCTGGAGAGACTGGTGAGGAGGGATGATGGAGAGGTAGGGGAGGAGGAGGAGGAGGAGGGGGGTGGGAGG
>NC_137683.1:19927943-19930443 GCF_963989245.1 Nansenia antarctica
AAAGAGAATTTTCACAGATGAGATGGAGGAGGAGCTTGCCAAACACTTGAAACAACTAGCTGACCAGTTCCATGGCCTTGCTCCAGTTAAGTGCCATGAACTGGCATTTGAATACGCAGAGAGAAACAATATCCCTGTCCCTGCCAATTGGACAGAGAAACAATGTGCAGGTAGGCTAGGGTGTGCAAGAGATCACGTGATTCTGTAGGTTAACTTAGGCCAACTGATCTTGCCACAAAGCTAAATCTTATAATAATGAATTCTCTACTCTTTAGGAGAAGATTGGTTTGGCAGCTTCTTAGCACGTCGTGCAGATGATCCACCTTCTGCAGTTGAACCACCTGCTGCAGATGATCCACTCGCTGATGCTAATCCATCCACTCCGCGTGGTCCTCATGGATGTGCCTCGCCAGCTGACTCAGATGTGCCACGTGTTCCCAGCAGACCTGGATATGTGTCTCCTCGTGAAATCCTACCACTTCCCAAATGTCCCCCCAGAGCACAAATCAAAAGAAAGCGTGTGAAGACAGCCATCCTAACTGATACTCCAGAGAAGCAGACAATAGAAAAGGCTTATGAAGAGAGACAAAAGAAACTGGCAGGGAAAAAGCTAAATAGCAAAGAAAAGGGAAAACCGAAAAAGAAAGCACCCAAAAAGAAAATCATAGATAGCAGCTCTGAGGAGAGTGATATCGCAGTCCCACTTGATGAGGAGTTTGATGAAGAGAAGTCTGAGGATGAAAGAAGTGATCCTGAAAACACAGATCTGAACGTGGGTGACTTTGTCCTAGTTAACTTTGCAACCAAACGCAGGAGTGTCCGTTACGTTGGCATGGTTGAGAAAGTTGAGGATGACGAAATAGTTACACAATTCCTCAGAAGAATCCAGGGAAACAAGAAAGAGTGGGAGAGACCCACGTTTGCTTTAAAAGAAAATGATGTGGCACATGTTCCTAAAGGTGATGTGGTGAAGAAGCTGCCTCAACCTAATAGGCCTGGAGGAACCACACGGAGAGAGCAACTCTTCACCTTTCCCTGTAACCTTCAGGGCTGGAATGTAGAGTAGGCCTTGTTTAAGAGTATGAGGCTGATGTTCTAATCCAGGTGGGTCTAGCCTAGGGGTGGGCATCAATGATCGATGATCGATTAATCGATCGATAAGGTCTTGGTCGATCACAAAATATTTTGATCGATAATCATTAATATATATATATAGTATATATATTATTTTTTTTAGAATAATAATAATGGAAATTAGTTTGTCCACGTGTCACCAGATTGCGTTCGTCTCTCACCCCTGAACATGTTAACATGATCATCTTTCTGAACAAGAACCAGTAGGCCTGCCGCCTACAGTCTCTCGCTGGAGTTTAAATTTAAGTTAAGCTGGACGCTCTTAAGGACACTAACGTTTTCAGTCATCCTCCTATTTGTGAGTAACTGTTTTTTTACTGCTCCTATGGTGAGTTACTTATTTTCTATATTTTTATTTATAACGTAAAATGTGTTTTTAAGTTAAACAATTTAGGCTACTCACTGCCTTGTTTAAGAGGATTGTTATCTGACTGTAGTGTCTAGTTTGGATGTGAATGAATGAATGTGTGCAATAGCAACACAAATAAAGTTTTTTCCCCAAGGAAAACATGCTTGTTATTTCTGCCCTATTTTTTTCCCCGATTTTTAAAATTTATTTAAAAAATAAATAAATATAATAATATATATATACAAAAAAAGCTTATTGATTAATCGATAATTGATCGTTAATTCGTTACGATTATCGGAGAAAAAAAAAAGATCGTTTGCCCAGCCCTAGTCTAGCCTGTGTCCTGAGTCCCAGGCTGTTCTAGCTGTTTCTGATGGTCCTATGTTCTGACCCCCAGACTGTGTATTAGCTGGTTCTGATTGTCCTTTGCTCTGACCCCCATACACTAGCTGGCTCTAAAGGTCCTGTGTTCTGACCTCCACACTGTGAATGTTAATTAAATAAAACATTTTGAATTATATTATGTTGTATTTGATTTACTGTTTAAGTACTTTGGGTTACTTTCAAGTATTTAAAAATGTTTTGCTTAATTGACCAATCCCCATGATTCTGTTACTAGTCCAACATTAGTTTTGGAATGTGTGGTTGTCAATCTAGCTGTCAGGATTCTAATTGTTACAACATGTGTTGTTATGGTAGTTTTAAAGTGGGAAAAGTAAGTGGATCAGCTTACCCCCAACTGGTTCACTTTACCCCCTTGATTTCTCTGGTCGGTCTCAGTTTACCCCTAAGCTGAGGTAAAGTGAGACACAAGACCACTTTTTAAAAAACAATCATATTTTCATTGCCCTTTGTCCTGAAGACATTCTGATCATTTCCATAGCGAGAAAACATCCTGAATTAATGGGAAATGTGTACATTTGATTGATTTACTCGTTTTAGCTTGGCTAGAGGGGAGCAAATGTAAAAAAATGTATCACATTACCCCGCTCTCCCCTACTCTCTGCCCACCTGATG
>NC_137683.1:19932943-19937943 GCF_963989245.1 Nansenia antarctica
AAAATCAAGACCCTTAATAAGTATTACATCACGATATTATGAGGTCTTGAATTTTGTAGGTATTTTTCTGAATTAGACTCTGTCCAAAGAGTTTGAGTCCTAAACACTTTTAGTAAAAGTTTGTGAATGTATTAGTTTTATTAAAAAACAAAGATGAACCGGAAATTCTGTTGTATAATAGTGGTCTAGTCTATTGCAAACTAAAACTGTTAAGTTAAAGGTGTCACTGATGTAAACGGTTACAGCTCGAAGTGGCGGTGAGGTCTGGAAAAATATTGACAAGGACTTTAAAAAGTCTTAGAAAGGTATTGAAATTAACCTCAAGATTCCTGTATATACCCTGATATACAGTATATGATGACATTCTCTCTCTCTCCCCCCCCCCCTCCTCCAGGGTAACCTGGGGGCCAGTGTATATATATGATTACATTCTCTCTCCCCCCCCCCTCCTCCAGGGTAACCTGGGGGGCAGGTGTATGCTGTATGGCGGAGTGAGCTACAACATTTCGGCGGGGTCCATCTCGGCCCAGAGCTCCAGCTCCACCTCGCTCTGCTACTTTGTGTCGGCCGTCTCAGTGTGTGTGGCCATCCTCTGCTTCTCCCTCTCCCTGTACCTGGTCTACACCTGCTGCATAGACGGAGAGGTCAAGAGGTGAGGGGGGTGTGTGTGTGTGTGTGTGTGTGTGTGTGTGTGTGTGTGTGTGTGTGGGTGTTTGTCCCTCTACCTTTTCTACACCTGCTGCATAGATGGAGAGGTCAAGAGGTGAGGAGTGTGTGTCTGTGTGTGTGTGTGTGTCTGTGTCTGTCTGTGTGTGTGTGTGTGTGTGTGTGGCTGTGTGTGTGTGTGTGTGTGTGTGTGTGTGTGTGTGTGTGACACCGTTAGACCGTTATACTGTCCCCCAAATTTTACGGCGGTATTACTGATTTTAAAAATCCCATTGTAGGGCTTTGAGGGAGCCGCCGATTTTAAATGATGAATTTGTGGCAGGGGCTGGTGTACAGGTGGACCAAAGCCCGCGAGCAGTGCTGAAAAATGCACACACAAAAAAAATAGCGCAAAAAGTACTTTCAGTTTTTTATGAGACTATGGCGGGACAAATTAGACTAGGGCGGCCCGCCACAGTCTCGTCTATGTATGGGAAACATTGTTCACACTCAACGCAGAAGGTGTTAGGGCAGACGAGTGCTGTGGATCACGTATCCTTCTTCTGAGGAGAAGCGGTCACGTGACACACGATTATGATCGCTTCTAAATACTGTATATATATATGTTTTGACAGGTTATTTATTTGACAAATGACATGGTTTACAGAAAGTTCTGTCTTCACTTTCATAGCATCGTAGCATCTCCAACCACACAGACAGTGATGCTGGATAAACACAGGCATGTTTGAACAGGCGTTTATTATATGTATGCGAACACCCTCGCTTTTTTCAAATACTGTGGTATACCGTATTACCACCCAACCCTAGTGTGGTGTGTGTGTGTGTGTGTGTGTGTGTGTGTGTGTGTGTGTGTGTGTGTGTGTGAGTGTGTGTGTGTGAGAGCCTGAGCCTGTGCGACCCCTGACCTCTGTGTATCCCCTGACCTCTGTGTGACCCCCAGAGAGAGGTTATGGATGAACGTGACCCTGGGCGTGTGTGGGGTGTTCCTGTTCTTCCTGCTGGTGACGGGGTGTGTGTTGAAGATCGGCAGGGACACACTCTGCGACTCTGTCATACACACCGTACCCAACATCACCAGGTAACACACACACACACACACACACACACACACACACACACACACATACACACAGAGCCTTATTAGCCCAATTCTTCCTCCCTGTGTGTGTGTGTGTGTAGGTGTGAAGAGGCACAGACCAAGACCTGGGCCAGTCCTTACAATGGGAAGCAGTTCTACACCAGCCTGCACAAGGCAGAGGTTTGTTCCCAACTACACACACACACACTCTCTGTCTCTCTCTCTCTCTCTCTGTCTCTCTCTCTCTCTCTCTGTCTCTCTCTCTCTCTGTCTCTCTCTCTCTCTCTCTCTCTGTCTCTCTCTCTCTCTCTCTCTCTGTCTCTCTCTCTCTCTCTCTCTCTCTCTCTCTCTGTCTCTCTCTCATGCTCTCACGCTCTCTCACTCAAATTCAATTTCAATTACGATTTAATTAAATTAAATTTCAATTTGAATTCTCTCTCTCTGTCTTTGTCTCTCTCTTTCTCTCTGTTTCTCTCTCTGTGTCTGTCTCTCTCTCTCCGTCTCTGTCTGTCTCTCTTTGTCGGTCTCTCTCTCTCTCTCCCTCTCTCTCTCTCTCTCTCTCCCTCTCCCTGTCTCTCTCTCTCTCTGTACACACACTCACAGTAATGGTACATTGTAACAACCTGGCAGTGATGATAATAACAATGTGTCTCTATCTTTCTCTCCCTCCTCCCTCCTTTTCCTCCCCTCACTCTCTCACCCCCCCTCCCCCCTCAGACGGCAGTGTGGGTGAACTTCTTTTTCTGGGTATTCATCGGGGTGCTGGCGGTGGTGCAGAGAGGTCAAGGGGCGCCCTTCAGGATGGTGGGGGTCGAACCCGGGGGCACGCCCACCGAGACGGAACCCTTCTTCCGCGGCCCCGCCCGGCCGCAGTGACCACCCTCCGTACACACACACACACACACACACACACAAACGCATGTACACAGACACACACATGCACACAGACATATGAATGGTACACCACAAGATGGTCGTCATGACACCCACCCAGTTAGTGTAGATTTGAATTAACAGCCATGTCTGTTCTACTCTGCTGTAGTTCTATGGTCTGATCTACTCTGCTGTAGTTCTATGGTCTGATCTACTCTGCTGTAGTTCTATGGTCTGATCTACTCTGCTGTAGTTCTATGGTCTGATCTACTCTGCTGTAGTTCTATGGTCTGATCTACTCTGCTGTAGTTCTATGGTCTGATCTACTCTGCTGTAGTTCTATGGTCTGATCTACTCTGCTGTAGTTCTATGGTCTGATCTACTCTGCTGTAGTTCTATGGTCTGATCTACTCTGCTGTAGTTCTATGGTCTGATCTACTCTGCTTTCCCATTCAATTGAAATGAGGAAGTGTGTCTAAACTGTTGACTGGTACTGTAGATACAGATGACATCATAGATAGAGAACCGCTGACATGTGTGACATCACTGACATGTCCTGCCTTCAGAATCAGTGACACACGCACGCACGCAGAGCCACTGAGCTACAGGCCACATGTTGAGGGTTTGTGTGGTGCTCTATCAACCTCTACTGGTGGTTTATAGGAGCTGCACAGAAAAAACCCTACACACAGGTGCATGCTTCTGTTGTACCAAATAACTTATCTTATCTGACTTCCACTTCACTGCTGTGGGAAAACATTTCTGTTGTATTTCAGGCATGACATTTCTGTAGCGTGCTAATGCTAACATGTTTCTGTTGCTTCTCCATTCCCTGACCTTGATAGGGCAAGCAGGAGTTAGGGATGGGTAATAGAGGTGTGCGTGTGTGTGTCTGTGTGTGTGTGTGTGTGTGTGTGTGTCTGTGTGTGTCTGTGTGTGTGTGTAAGCTAGAGGTGTGTGTCTGTGTGTAAGATATAGGTGTGTGTGTGTGTGTGTGTGTGTGTGTGTGTGTGTGTGTGTGTGTAAGAACGATAGAGGTGTGTGTGTGTGTGTCTGTGTGTAAGATATAGGTGTGTGTGTGTGTGTGTGGATGTGCCTATGTTTGTGTGTGCGTTAGTGCGTGTGTGCATGTGTGTGTGTGACAGATGGAGGTGTGGGCCAGGGTGACAGGGGCATCAATCGTCTCTGATAGTATCAGTATCACTCAGGACCAGAGCCAAGGCTACTGCAGTCAGCAGTCAGCACTCCTACCTAGCCCAAAGTCACTCTGCCCTACACACACACACACACACGCATGCACCCGCCCCCACACACACACACACACACACTGTACAGGTACGCACAGACACACGTGCACACATACGCGCCCACACATACGCGCCCACACGCACGCACCCACAGACACACACACACACACACACACACACTACGCTCTAACAATCATTATTGTCCCATGTGCCATGCTGCATTATGTTGCTTGCATCGCTTCTACCCTGTAACCAATGGGTTGTCTCGGTTCACTTACTACATGTTTCTATGCAATGCAAATAACTGTTTCATGTGTACTTCATGTGTATTTCATGTGCACTTCATGTGTATTTCATGTGTATTTCATGTGCACTTCATGTGTATTTCATGTGCACTTCATGTGTATTTCATGTGCACTTCATGTGGATTTCATGTGGATTTCATGTGCACTTCATGTGTATTTCACTTATGTTTCACATGTAGTTCATGTGTGTATTTCATGTGCAATTCACTTATGTTTCACGTGTATTTCATGTGTATTACACGTGTGTGTGAATTGTTGCTACCTGCCATTCCTGCCTGTGTATTTGTATTTGTATTGTATTTGTACATAAAACTGTCAAGAAAATGTGTAAGAAAATCTGAATGATGTGACAGTGGAACCAATAAAGACAAATAATCCTTTATTAGTCAGAAGTCTAACGTTGTGTCTGTCCACGGGGAGGGAGTCATCAGTCAGAACAACAACATTCATCTGTTACATCCCTCATCATCCCTCATCATCATCCTCCATCCCATCTCTCCTCCCACCTAGACACAACCTCACTGCCGTGGTTCAGGGGGGTATTCCATCAACGTCGCTAAAGGAGAATCCAGGCTTATTTTTTATCAATCTTGTGGGATTAATCAAAATAAGCCTGGATTATTCTTTAGCTATGTTGATGGAATACCCCCCTGGAACTAATGGAAGGATAACGTTGCCTCACAACCTTCGGACAACGTTGAATATTGGCTAAATGTGACGGCAGCTGGTGAAAAGGGGAACAAGTCGGCAACCGACCAAATGTTCCGACTTTTATTCTGAAAAAAGCAAATCACAAAACTCATTTGTGGGTGATGGCTTAATTTATTTCAA
>NC_137683.1:19942943-19945443 GCF_963989245.1 Nansenia antarctica
ACCAAATTATATTCCAAATGTAATGCAAAAATACAATCATATTAATACAATAATTAATACAATAATATTCCAAATTTACCAAAAATAAATAAATCATATGACATACGAATCACCACAACACAAAGCTTGTTCCTGGTATATCAAGCAGTTTGACTTTATTGGTAACCTTCATCTTCATCATCATCATCATTATCACGACCACCGTCATCATCATCATAATCATCATCATCATCAGAGGTACAGAAGCGTATCCAGTGGTAACTGAATGACATCAATAATGTTATTATTATCAGGTAGGTATACTGAGCTGCTGGAGAAGATAGACAGCCAGTCTGTTTTAGTATAAAATGGCTGTCTGAAGCTGCAGGTTTGGATCATTCGTTCCCTAGGAGAAGCTGCTGGCTATGAAGATGTCATCTGTTGGCCTGGTAACCATTAGGAGTAGGAAGATGTCATCCGTTGGCCTGGTAACCACTAGGAGTAAGGCGATGTTAAGTGGGATCCTCGGGACGAACCTACCCTCAATCCTAACCATAACTTTAACCCATACCTTAACCATAACCATAACCATACCTTAACCTTATCCTTAACCATAACCATAACCATACCATAACCTTATCCTTAACCATATCCTTATCCTTAACCATAACCATAACCATACCATAACCATATCCTTAACCATAACCATATCCTTAACCATAACCATAACCATATCCTTAACCATAACCATAACCGTAACCATAACCATAACCATACCTTAACCTTATCCTTAATCATAACCATAACTTAACCGTAACCTTAACTGTAACCATAACCATAACTTAACCTTAACTGTAACCATAACCATAACCCGAAGCATAACCCTTAACCTTAACTCTTACCTTAACTTTAACCCTAACCCTTACCTTAACCCTGGCTCTAACCCTAACCTTAACCAAAACCATTTGAAATAACAGCTTCAATGGGGTGACATCAGAGTCGGGACCTCCCAAGGATCCCATCTAGCATCTGAGTCCTCCATGTTTAAGGTGACGACTGCGGAGGGTACGCTGCTCCTGAATCACTGTTGACTCCAGGGGACGCTGGTACCTTTCCTCATTCCCTTTCATGCATTCCAATGAGCCCGTCCTCCGATTTCTACCTCCACCAGCCTCCCCTGGTCTACAGGGAACTCTGTTACATTACCAACTGTTACTCAACCAACCAACCATCACGCTTCACTGACAGTCAGCTCAACTCTGATATCAGGGGTGAGTTGCACAAAAGCTTCATAGCTAACATTGTACTTTCTCTTTTGAGAATCTTCTCCTAGACCAGCAAAGTTCTTCATTTAACACATGTCATTGTTTCACGGATAGAAGACTGACCTGGGACTGACGACTGAGTTTACAGTATGTCAGTCTCCTGAGGCTTTGTCAAGAGAAACGAAGTACTGCTTAAACTACGAAGCTCTCTGGAAACTGACCCCAGATCAAATGTCTCGTTCCGTCTCCCTCTCTCTCTCTCTCTCTCTCTCTCTCTCTCTCTCTCTCTCTCTCTCTCTCTCTCTCTCTCTCTCTCTCTCTCTCTCTCTCTCCCTCTCTGTCTACCAGTCTATTGTGCAACCGCTGAGCAGCAGGAGTAATAGTTATAGTATCAATAATAAGTCTTAGATAGAGCACAGCAGAATAACAACAGTTTGAAATATCAGGAATTTCGATTCATGTTTTTTTTAATGGAGCATTGATAAGGATCCACCAAGCAACACTCTCTTATGAGGAAGCCAGCGTCACAGACGGCAACAGAGGTCCTCGAAACATTCTAACACGACAACACTCGAATATCACTCTAGAATATCACTCTAGAATATCACTCTTCCTACAGAACTTCTCGGAACTCTTCGGAACTTCCCGGAACTTCTCGGAACTTGGAACCCACCCTTGGGAGTTCCAAAATAGACCTGTCACACTCTTCAACATACAACACACTAGCATCGCCCTGCATCAAACGAGTCTTATTAATCACCTCGTAAACAAACAAACAAACAAGCAAAAATAACCTCCATGTAACCATGGTAACAGTATCATAACATACCACAATAGTTGTGTTACAACCGTAATTGTTGTGTTACAACCATAATAGTTGTGCTGTGATATTGTATGTAACTCCATTACTATAGGTACCACAACATACCATAATATGGCATTGTTACCGTATCACCGCCTGTCAACATTCGTGCTGCCACACACGTCAACGCGTAGCGATGACGTCACAGCCAGATGATGTCACAACGACACCGAATCAACGCTTGCAGGACGTCAAGCGTGCCTGGCTAACTCATGATCTTGTGGAGTAGTGTGTGTGAGTGTGTGTGTGTGTGTGTGTGTGTGTGTGTATGTGTGTGTATGTGTGAGTGTGTGTGTGTGTGTGTGTGTGTGTGTGTGTGTGTGTGTGTGTGTGTGCATGTGCGTGTGTGTGTGTGTGTGTGTGTGAATGTGTGAGTATGTGTGTGTGTATGCCA
>NC_137683.1:19947943-19957943 GCF_963989245.1 Nansenia antarctica
TCTGCCTCCCTTGGATAGCCTCTCTCACGCCCCTCCCTCCTCTCTCACATTCCCTTCTTTCCCTTCTTCTCTGTTCTTCCTCACCCTGTCCCCTCTAACATCGGACTCTCCGACAGGAGCTCCTCTCGTTTTCTCCTCTTCCTTCCTTCCTTCCTTCTCCATCTCTCCTCTTTTCTCTCAGGTGTAATTCTCTCTCTTTTCCTATATTCTCTCACTTTCTGACAAGTGTGTGTTCTCTCTCTCCCTCTCTCTCTCTCTATCTCGTTCTGTCCATCACATGTCGTCTCCGCCGTGACAGTTCTCCCCGCCGTGGACAATCAGAACGGGGAAGAAAAACGCGTCCTGATAGGCCGGCGGCCGATCCCTCTCTCCCTCCCTCCCTTCCTCCCCCTCTCCTCCCTCCCGATCCGCCTCCTCGTCCCTCCTCTCCCCCTGCTCCCCCCGCGCCGCCACCTGCTCCTCCTCGTCCTCGTCCTCTTCCTCATCCCCCTCTCCCTCCAGCACCCCTCTGCTCTCCTCATCATCCTGCCTGGAACCCAACCCCAGGAACCCTCCCCCTCCTCCTCCTCCGCCTCCCCCCCCTCCCCCCCCTCCTCCGTCATCCCCCCTGCCCCCCCCCAGCCCCCCCCCCATGCTGCGGGAGTGGAACAGGCTGGCGGGCCGCGATGCCCCCAGCCTCCCCAGGGAGAACCCGCTCCGGCTCAGCACCAGCCTCCCCCCCCCTCCCCCGACGACGACCCCCCCCTGGGACGGGGGCACGTTGGCCCTCATCCCGGCCACGGTGGCGTTGAGGATGGCGGCGGCGGGTCCCGTGGGCGCGCGGAGCCGCGAGGGCAGGCTGGAGCTGGAGGTGGTGCGCCGGCAGCGGGGGCAGCTCTGGAGGAGGTAGGCCGAGTTGAAGACCACCGGCAGGGCCGCCACGGCGCCCACCACCCCCCCCGCGCCTCCTCCCTGGACGGCCCCCCCGGGGTTGGTGGCGCAGGAGGGGGGGGTGGGGGTGGTGGTGGCGGAGGAGGGGGGGTTGGGGTTGTCCAGGTCCATGAGCAGGGCCTCGGAGTAGCTGGGCACCATCTGCTGGTTGCAACGGATGTGCCACTCCAGCTCCGTCATGTCCACAGTGTTCACCCGGGAGATCGCCCGGTAGCTGGACCCCCCGTTCATCCCTCCTCCCCCTCCTCCCCCGTTCTCCGTCCCCCCCTCGCTGCTGTGGCTGTCCCCCCTCCCTCCCCCACCCCCGCCTCCTCCCCCTCCGCCTCCCCCCTCGTCCCCTTCCCCGAACAGCTTCTCCACGTGGTAGTGCACGTACGCCGTGCGATACTCCGACACCACCCGGAGCGGCCAGGAGAGCAGGAACGCCGACGCCAGCCAGAACACGCGGTGCCGG
This sequence comes from Nansenia antarctica, assembly GCF_963989245.1. Lineage (NCBI taxonomy): Eukaryota > Metazoa > Chordata > Actinopteri > Argentiniformes > Microstomatidae > Nansenia > Nansenia antarctica. The sequence goes on from NC_137683.1 coordinate 19,949,328, forward strand.
GAGTACCACGGCTGCCTCGCCGGGTCCGGGAACGCCAGGATGTGCTCCCGGAAGTCCACGTTCTTCAGGTGCATCCCCTCCCGCGCCTCCATGTAGTCGTCCAGGCCCTCGTTGTCGCCGAAGAAGCGCGCCCGCTGCGTCAGGTAGGCGGCCTCGGCCCGGGCGCTGGCGAAGCTGAAGCACTTGGTGAAGCGCAGGCGGACCGCCGGGTGCTCCTCCAGGCCCTGCAGCTCCTTGGAGACGTCCTTGACCCCGTGGCGGGCGTAGTCGAACTCCGAGCTGGAGGCGTGCGTGTTGACGCGCTCGTGGTAGACCTGGGTGGGCGGAGAGAGCAGGCATCGAGGTATAAATACTAGACCGGTAGAGTGGGTATAAGGCATAGAGGTATAAATACAAGAGCGACAGAGTGGGTATAAGGCATAGAGGTATAAATACTAGACCGGTAGAGTGGGTGTAAGGCATAGAGGTATAAATACTAGAGTGACAGAGTGGGTATAAGGCATAGAGGTATGAACACCCCTGAACTGAATCAGAAAGATAGCAGCCCCCCGCCCCCCTCCTCCTCCTCCTCCTCTGACCTGCGTGGTGGTGTAGGCGTCTCCGTTGCGGTAGCGCGTGACCTGGCGCGTCCTCCTGACGTAGTGGTAGCTGATGGCCTTCCACCAGATGCAGGGCGTGGCCTGCTGCAGCCGCTGCATGCGCTCGTAAACCTCGGCCGTCTCCGCCTGAGCCAGGACGGCCGTCTTGGAGAAGCAGTGCCAGCACTCCACCAGGTAGACCACGTAGAGCATGGCCAGGAAGGCCAGCGGGATGTAGACGTAGCCGCTGGAGCACGGGCTCTCCAGGTGCAGCTCCTTGTAGTCCTTGGTGGCATAGTAGAACGCCGCCACGGAGGAGGTGGCGTAGTCGGCGGCCAAGCCTGGTGGAACACGATACATAACTTTATTAGTCCCTGATATGATACATAAGTTTATTAGTCCCTGATACGATACATAACTTTATTAGTCCCTGATACGATACATAACTTTATTAGTCCCTGATACGATACATAATTGTATTAGTCCCTGATACGACATATAACTTTATTAGTCCCTGATACGATACATAACTTTATTAGTCCCTGATACGATACATAACTTTAATAGTCCCTGATACGATACATAACTTTATTATTCCCTGATACGATACATAACTTTATTAGTCCCTGATACGATACATAACTTTATTAGTCCCTGATTACTTTAACTTTAACGCCTGAATTTCTCCTTTGGGATCAATAAAGTAGCCATCTCCTATCTATTTGATACAATACATAACTTCATTAGGCCCTGATACAATACAATACCGCTGTCTAAAGTGTGACACAAAATTTACTTTTAACACAATTCAACTTGAAAGCTTGAAAGTGAACACACACAAACACACACACACACACGCACACACGCACGCACACACACACACACCCACCCACACACACACACACATTTCCATTTTTGGAATTTAGCACTATTCCAAAGTGACTTACAATCAATACATTTGACTAAGAAAGTGAATCATCAATCCACCAGTCATAGCAGGAAAAGTAATTAAGTTCAGGCCAGCTGCCATTAGCAGTCGTCGTGATAGAAGAAGATTTTTTTTGTAGACACTGAAGTAACAATACAAGGGGATAGTAGAAATATTATGAGAAACAGTATAGGGGGGGAAGAGAAACAGTAGAGGGGGGGGGAGCAGTTGTCTCTGGAGACTGTGCAGGGGGGTAATAGATGTCTCAGGAGGAGCAGTTAAGGTGTAGCCTGAAGAGATGGGTCTTCAGTTTTTTCCGACGGAAGATGGGGAGTGACTCTGCAGTTCTGACAACCATGGGAAGTTCATTCCACCAGCGGGGAGCCAGGGTAGTGAATAGATGTGACCGGGCAGCATGGCTAAGAGGTTGGCTAAGAGGTGGTGGGGCCAGTCGGCCAGCAGAGGTGGAGGAGCGGAGAGAACGGGGTGAAGTTTGGGGGGTGACCATTGCTGGCAGGTAGGCAGGGGCTGTCCCTTTTGCTGCACGGTTGGCGAGCACCAGGGACTTGAATCTGATGCGAGCTGCTATCGGGAGCCAGTAGAGGGTGCAAAGGAGAGGGGTAACATGACAGAATTTGGGGAGGTTGAACACCAGACGGGCGGCAGCATTCTGGATGAGCTGCAGAGGTCTGATGGCGGAGGCGGGGAGCCCGGCCAGGAGTATGTTGCAGTAGTTAAGGCAGGAGATTACCAGTGACCCCTTGGGTCAAGAGTTGCCCTAGCTTCTCTGGTGAGGAATGGACGTATCCTTCTGATGTAGTAAAGGAGGAATCTGCAGGAGCGTGCTGTCGCTGCGATGTTCTCTGCACAGGATAGACGGTTGTCCAGGATCACTCCAAGGTTCTTGGCTGTCTGGAAGGGGGTTACAGTAGAGTTCTCCACTGTGATAGAGAAGTCTTGGAGAGGGCAGGCTTTCCCAGGGTGGAAGAGTTGCTCGGTCTTGTTAAGGGTTGAGCTTGAGATGGTGGGCTGACATCCATGAAGCGATGTCAACAAGACACGTGTTGCCACATGTAGGTCAGAGGGGGGGGAAAGACAGGAAGAGTTGAGTGTCATGTGCGTAGCTGTGGTAGGAGAACCCGTGTGAGGAGACTACAGAGCCATGAGACTTGGTATAGAGGGAGAACATTTAAGGCCCTAGGACGGAGCCCTGGGGTACCCCAGTGGAGAGGGTACATGGAGAAGACAACGATCCTCCCCAAGTCACCTGGTAGGAGCGACCCGCCAGGTAGGAAGCAAACCAGGAGTGTGCAGTGCCAGAGATGCCCAGTTCTGAGAGGATGGAGAGAAGGATCTGGTAGTGATCTCACTGTGTCGAAGGCAGCAGACAGGTCCAGGAGAATGAGAACAGAGGAGAGGGAGGAAGCTTGAGCAGAGTGGAGGGCCTCCGTGACAGCAAGGCGAGCAGTTATACATACACACACACACCACACCTACACCCAGCCACACACACCCACAGCCACACATACACACACACACACACCGGTGGGCCTCTCCCTACCCCCGAGGACGGGCACGCGGCAGAGGGCACACCAGGCCAGGGTGGCGAAGCAGCCGTACATCAGCAGGGTCAGGAGGAGACACTTCCAGTGAGACTCCCGGCAGAGGGAGGCCGCCAGGGACTGCTGCACCGGCCTCTGCTGCAGGGGTGGAGGGGGGGGGAGGAGAGAGGGTGAAGGGGGGGGGTGGGGGGGGAGGAGAGGAGGGGCGGAGAGGAGGGAGGGAGAGGGCAGGGAGGACAGGGGAGGGGGAGGGGAGGAGAGGAGGGGAGGAGAGGGGGAGAGAGAGGGAATAGGGGAGGAGGGAGGGAGAACGGAGGGGGAGAGGGAGGGGTGGAAAAGGGGGAGAAGAGAGACAGGGGGGAGGGGGAAACAAACAGTTACTAGCTGGTTCACTTCTTTCACTGCAAGTATGTTGAACGTTGCATCAGCAGCAATAGGCATACCGCTCCCACACACACACACACACACACACACACACACACACACACACACACACAGAGTCTAACTGTGCCATCATTCTCCTCCTCATGTGCAGGGTGAAGGTCAGAGTGAGGAGCATCCCCTTCTCGTTTACTGCATCTCTCTCTCTCCTCTCTCTCTCTCCTTTTCTCTCTGTCTCTCTCCTTCTCTCTCTCCTCTCTCTCCCTCTCTCTTTCTCTCTCCTTTTCTCTCTGTCTCTCTCCTTCTCTGTCTCTCTCCCTCTCTCTCTCTCCCTCTCTCTCTCTCTCTCTCCCTCTCTCTCTCTCTCTCCTTTTCTCTTTGTCTCTCCTTCTCTCTCTCTCCCTCTCTCTCTCACCCCCTCTCTCTATCACTCTCTCTCTCTCTCTCTATCTTCTGGAGGGTGAGAGGGGCCATTTCCTGAGCGTGTAACCCTAGATGCTCCAACACAGCACCACACACACACACACACACACACACACACACACACATGCACACGCACACGCACACGCACACACACCACAAACGCACACACACGCACACAAGCACACACACACACACACACACACACACACACACTATTGTTAACACTATGGAAAAGCATAGGACTGGTCTAAACTTGGCCTTTTACACCAGTTCCGTCTACATGGGTGAGGGAGCAGGGGAGAAGGGGGGAGAAATGGGAGGCAGCGGATGGAGGTTCTGGAAGGTTCTCCAAGGGAGGGAGGGAGGGAGGGAGGGAGAGAGAGAGGGAGGGAGGGAGAGAGAGAGAGAGGGAGGGAGGGAGAGAGAGAGAGAGGGAGGGAGCAGGGGAGAGAGAGGGAGGGAGGGAGAGAGAGAGAGGGAGGGAGAGAGAGAGAGGGAGGGAGAGAGAGAGGGGAAGAGGGAGGGAGAGAGAGAGAGAGAGGGAGGGAGAGAGAGAGGGGGGGAGGGAGGGAGAGAGAGAGAGAGAGGGAGAGAGAGGGGAAGAAGGAGGGAGAGAGAGAGGGTGGGAGAGAGAGGGGGGGAGGGAGGGAGAGAGAGGGTGGAAGAGAGAGAGGGGGGAGGGAGAGAGAGAGGGTGGGAGAGAGAGAAAGAGAGAGGGAGGGAGAGAGAGAGGGAGAGAGAGGGAGGGAGAGAGAGGGAGGGACAGAGAGAGGGTGGGAGAGAGAGAGAGAGCGGGAGGGAGAGAGAGAGAGAGGGAGAGAGAGAGGGAGGGAGGGAGGGAGAGAGAGGGAGGGAGAGAGAGAGAGGGAGGGAGAGAGAGAGAGACCTGGGTTGGACCGGTGTATTATTTATTACAGTGACATAACATTGGAAACAAAGGGAGACTCCCATCTGGATGAGATATGAATGAGAGCTTACCATATCTAACCATATCACAGACTCAACATTAACAACACTGTCGCTCTATCAGGACGCTCTGCAGATTTAGATCTGAACCATTTTGATTAGAATCCTCCGAGGCAGAATCATTAGAATTAGAATAATTGGAATGATAATTATTTATTCTTATAATGGTTAGACTTGTCACTGTATCAGAATGTCATCTGACTCAAATGGCTGTTGTTCTCACACACGTAAGCACGCACGCACACACACACGCACACACACACACACACACACACACACACACATGGTTGTTATGGTTGTGGTTGCTGTCGTTGTTGTTGTTGTTTTTGTTGTTGTTGTTTTTGTTGTTGTTGTCCTACACCAGATCCCATAAACCTTAAAACCACTCCAGTGTCATAGAAACAATGCCCTTGAAGGGCCAGGGGGCGGTTGTCATAACAACGGCTGACCCGTCGGGCCTATCGGAAGCCATCTTAATTGGCTAGAAAGCAGGAAAGAAAGAAGCCCTTTTCAAAACACCCATCAGACCTCAGCCCACAGCTGTCTCCTCAGGCCCCTGCAGGCCTGCCATCAGACCTCAGCCCACAGCTGTCTCCTCCGGCCCCTGCAGTCCTGCAGTCAGACCTCAGCCCACAGCTGTCTCCTCAGGCCCCTGCAGTCCTGCCGTCAGACCTCAGCCCACAGCTGTCTCCTCAGGCCCCTGCAGTCCTGCCGTCCTGTGCAGAGCGGCAGTTTGACCTTCAAACGCTTTAATCTTTGTTTAGATCTTGTTAGCTCATTATTTACCATGTACGCAATGTGCTGTGAATAAGTTCAAGTTCAAGTTCAAGTTTATTGTCATATGTATTAATACAATGAAGTTCTTCAGCCTCGTCTCTCTCTGTAGTATCACACACAACAACATAGTCCACAATACAACAAACAACAATACAGTACAAGGTGCTTAGTGCAGGGTGTAAAGGTCTTAGTGCAGGGTGTAAAGGTCTTAGTGCAGGGTGTAAAGGTCTTAGTGCAGGGTGTAAAGGTCTTAGTGCAGGGTGTAAAGGTCTTAGTGCAGGGTGTAAAGGTCTTAGTGCAGGGTGTAAAGGTCTTAGTGCAGGGTGTAAAGGTCTTAGTGCAGGGTGTAAAGGTCTTAGTGCAGGGTGTAAAGGTCTTAGTGCAGGGTGTAAAGGTCTTAGTGCAGGGTGTAAAGGTCTTAGTGCAGGGTGTAAAGGTCTTAGTGCAGGGTGTAAAGTGCCAAGTGCAGGGCGCATGGTTCAGCTGTTCAGCAACCTGACTGCCTGTGGGAAGAAACTATTTCTGAGGCGGGTGGTGTGTGAGTTGATACTTCTATAGCGTTTTTGGGGTGAGAGGAGTGTGAATAGTGCATAGGCAGGGTGGCTGGTGTCTTTAATGATGTTTTGAGCTTTCATTATACAGCGGGTGTTATAGATGTTATTGAGTTGTGGCAGTTCTGTGTTGATTATTTTGGCTGCAGTCTTCACTGTCCTCTGTAAGCGTCTACAGTCCTGGGCATAATAAAGTTTGATTGGAATGGATTCAACCACATCAGCATACACTAGCCAACGGTGGTCTGTCCAGCATCATTCTGACTAGAAATGAGCAAAGCAGCGTTTTCAAACCGCAAATGAGATCTCAACCAATCACCACATTAACCCTCAGTAGAAGCTAGGTAGTGAGGACTCCTAACAGTAGAAGCTAGGTATAGTCAGGTTTGTTATATAATTTCGTGGGAATTTTTGGGGGATTTGCTAATCTATACATTTTTGGAAAGGGCATTTTATGAGGAATCAGAAAATATATGTTTCCATTTGCACAGATGTCTGAAAGGCGGCCACCTTGCCATTTACAAAATGGCCGCCATAATACACACGTTTTGTAATATCTTGGCTTCTAAATAAGCTAGAACATTGATTTTAACTGCTAAACCTACATTTTCAGGGTCAAGGAATCCAATGGTTGTAGTTACAAAGCTATTTTTTTTATTTTTATTGTAGTTTTTCTATTACTTCGTTTTTCGTTACTTTGTTAGTAGGCCTACGTGAGTCCAAAATGACCCACATGCATTCTATGGAATCTCATGGGAACCTCATGGGAATCTCATTGGAACCATGTCAAGCTGAGGAGTCCATTAACTGGAAGCAATGCATTCTATGTCAGTCAGATGATGACAAAAAAGGAGTCCTGGTGAAAAATCCTAAATTAGAGTCCTATAGGCTCATACTGCAGGTACTTCAAGAGAGGGCCAGTTTTAATGATGGGGACTATGTGCAAGTCCAAAGCAGACTACAGAACTGCACACCAGAAAAAATGTGCACTGAGAAGGCAGTCTGGCATCGTTCCTGTCACTCGAGTGCATCCAATAAGGACAAGATAAAACGTGCAAGAGACTACCATGCACATGCTTTAAGTACAGGACACTACACTGTCAAAAAGCGTGGACAGAAAAGAGGAAGCACAGAAATGGCTGAGCCAATCCCCTCAACATCTGGTTCCTCAGTGCTATTCACACGATCCCATACAAATCCACTGGATAAGGAACAGTGCTTCTTCTGCCAAAAGGATGATGGACAGCAGCTGTACCAGGTCAGGACTGAGAATGCTGGTAAAGATCTCAAAGATGCTGTGGAAAGATCCCATAATACTGCACTGAAGACAAGGCTGAACACCTGCATCTCACCAGGTGATGCGCACGCAATTGATGTCCAATACCATAAAGCTTGCTGGAGAAAATATGTGTTCCATGCTCTTCGAGAATCTAACACTAGCAAAACTGCCAAAGAAGAAGAACCCTTGCTACAAAGGTCGAGTCTGAACCATGAACTTGGGCCAAGTGCAATCAAGAGGGCACATTGTACAATCAACAAGATCAAAGCAGCCATACTCATTCATGGAAACCCCTTTACCACTGAAGGTGACAGGCTGCACAATGTGATCACGCATGCCTATATCCCAGATGAGTATGTACCACAGATCTTGAATGCTGATGTCACTGGCCAGAAGTTGTATGAAGACTACGTGTCAGAGCGGATCAATGGAGATGTCAGCCTCTGGGCCCCTGTGAAGAAAGTGAACAACAAGATGTTCCTGTCTGGGAACAAGAAGATTACAGAGAAACTCAGAGACAATACTGTGGATCTGAAGGAGACCAAGGACCTGTTTGCGAGGCTGATGGTACTTGCCAGGTCAAACCGAGACATCAACCTGAAAGAGGCCATAGGAAACTATGAATTCACTCTGACACCAAGGGCACTGTTCGCTGCTGATGGAACAATCCTGCCATGCCATGACAAGTCCAAGTTAATCCATCTTCTCGACAAGCTGACAAGAGAAGACATACTCTATGAAGACCATCAGCCGCCTCAAACTGGAAGTGCTACCCACCAAGATGCAATGGATACAGGATTCACAGACCCCAAACCTACTGATCAGCCAAGTCGGAAGATAGTACTGGTGGATGGCATGGTGCTTGTGCAGAAGCTGAGCAAAAAACCAGTCACTGTAGTGACAGTCAAGGATCTGAGTGGCTGCTTCAATGACAGACTGATGTCACTAACACGAGATTATGATGATCATCCTTGTGTTCGACACATACAGGGCAGATTCTCTGAAGAGTGCAACCAGAGACAAACAAAGACAAGGAAAAGCTTCTATCCAATATCAAGTCAGAGATGACACCAACATCAAACACGTCCCAATGAGCAGGTTCCTCTCACATGACAAAACGAAGGCTGATCTAACTGACTATCTTGCTGCCAAAACTCGAGAGTACAACAGG
>NC_137683.1:19967943-19982943 GCF_963989245.1 Nansenia antarctica
TTTTTTTTTGCTGGTTTGGGCTTGGCTGTAGTTGATTTGCCCAGACAGTCTTTAGTTACATATTGTGTTTTCTTAAATATGGAGTCATAAGTTGGAAATTATGTCAAAAACATGTAGACACATCAACCCAACTAACATTATGACAGAATCTCTCAGACTTTGTCTGAAAAGTCCATCTTACTGAAAAGTTAAACTTACTACGCCGTAATCCATCCCGTAGCGTCTGTTACCATGACAACGAAAATGCTATAGTGTAATACAGCGCACAGAGTGATTCAGAAACAATAATGCAGACAAACTTTTCAGAGAGGGATTCTGTCAGAACATAACTGGCTCAAGACACCATCAGATGAAATTTGCTTAAAATGTTTTTTTCCCCTTTCTTTTCTCCAGTCAGTTGGCGCGTACAGCGGTAGCATCTGGTAGCCAAGCAACAAGAGACCCGTCTTTTTCCGCTCGGCTTTGAAGGCCGGCTTCACAGGTAACAGAAGCAGCGCCTCCCGTGTTTATTTTAGTCAAAACAAAAACGCTGTTTGGTTGTTATGACAACCGCCCTGAGGCCCTGCTGTTGTTGTTGTTGTTTTCATGGTGAGTTTATTCTTTAGATGAGGCCAAATAAACATCTCACAACAACTCAACAAGGATGTGGAAAAGTAATAATAAAAATTGAAAAAAAAGGGGGGGGGAGAACACATCAATGGCGGCGGTTGTTTGTTTGTTTGTTTGTTTGTTTGCCCCGCGAGCAACTTGAGGGAAAAGACGACTTGTTCATTCCAACCGAGAAAAAGATGACCTGAAGTATATGAGCGGGAGGGAGGGGTAGAGAGAGGGGAGGGGGGGGGGGGGAGAGAGGAAGGGCAAGACAAACCTTTTGAGTTTTCCATATCGGATGGAGGAGAGAAGTTTCTCTCTTTCTGCCTCGCTGGAGCACTGTTCATATGCTTTCAACAGACTGGAGAGAGAGGGAGAGAGAGCGAGAGAAGGGGGGAGAGAGAGAAGGGAAGAGAGAGAGAGGGAGAAGGGAGAGAGAGAGAAGGGAGGAGAGGGAGAGAGAGAAAGAGAGAGAGGGGAAGAGAAGGTAAGGATACAATTAATCTCAACAGATCCAAATTCAAATCAAATCTGATATCTGGAAGTTCGCAAGGCAACCTTGTAATAATAGAAATTAGAAACAATGTCTTTTCTTGTTCTTGGATCACCCAGACATCGGGTTTGATTGATTAACTGAGACATGCTAGGGCAGGGAGGTCTCACACACACACACACACACACACACACACACACACACAGCCTCTAACACCGTGTGTGTGTGTGTGTGTGTGTGTGTGTGAGTGAGTGAGTGAGTGTGACAGCCTCTAACACTGTGTGTGTGTGTGTGCGTGTGTCACACTCACTCACTTACTTACTCACTCACACACACACACACACACACACACACACACACACACACACACACACACACACACACACACACACACACACACACACACACACACACACACACACACAGGGGTCAGGTGACTGACAACATCAGTAAGTCAACACACAGGCTAGTGAAGTCCATCTTGATCATGTCCCTGACAGGTAGAATACTAGACATTCTGCTAATCATTTCACCTAAAATGGCACCAAATGTCCCCATTTTCAAAATACCCATAAACCTCTCTGCAGGTAAGTAATTGACTCCGCAGGCAAGTAACTGATTTGGCAGGTAAGTATTTGACTCTGCAGGTATGTAATTGACTGCAGGTAAGTAATTGACCCTGCAGGTAAGTAATTGACCCTGCAGGTAAGTAATTGATTTGACAGGTATGTAATTGACTCTGTATGTAAGTAATTGACCCTGTAGGTAAGTAATTGATTTGGCAGGTATGTAATTGACTCTGTAGGTAAGTAATTGATTTGGCAGGTATGTAATTGACTCTGTAGGTAAGTAATTGACTCTGCAGGTAAGTAATTGACTCTGTAGGTAAGTAATTGACTCTGTAGGTAAGTAATTGTCTCTGCAGGTAAGTAATTGACTCTGTAGGTAAGTCATTGATTTGGCAGGTAAGTAATTGACCCTGTAGGTAAGTAATTGACCCTGTAGGTATGTAATTGATTTGGCAGGTAAGTAATTGACTCTGTAGGTAAGTAATTGACTCTGTAGGTAAGTAATTGACCCTGTAGGTATGTAATTGATTTGGCAGGTAAGTAATTGACTCTGTAGGTAAGTAATTGACTCTGTAGGTAAGTAATTGACCCTGTAGGTAAGTAATTGACTCTGTAGGTAAGTAATTGACTCTGTAGGTAAGTAATTGACTCTGTAGGTAAGTAATTGTCTCTGCAGGTAAGTAATTGACTCTGTAGGTAAGTAATTGATTTGGCAGGTAAGTGATTGACTCTGTAGGTGAGTAATTGACCCTGTAGGTAAGTAATTGACTCTGTAGGTAAGTAATTGACTCTGTAGGTAAGTAATTGACCCTGCAGGTAAGTAATTGACCCTGCAGGTAAGTAATTGACCCTGCAGGTAAGTAATTGACTCTGTAGGTAAGTAATTGACTCTGTAGGTAAGTAATTGACTCTGTAGGTAAGTAATTGTCTCTGCAGGTAAGTAATTGACTCTGTAGGTAAGTAATTGATTTGGCAGGTATGTAATTGACTGGATGCTGGAGGATGCTTTTTAGTCTAGGACTAGTCTTAAAAACCATGAAACATGACATATAGGGCTATGGTCCATGAAACCAGCCCTATATGTCATGTTTCATCCAGCGGTGACATTGAAGGGGGTTAAGGTCGTTTAGTTTAATCGAATCCATGTCTCTGACATCTACTGCACGTCACTGGGGGAAACGTGGGTGTCTGTGAATCGAGTGATTGGTCATGTCTGCAGACTTCCCCCCCTACTCCCAGAAGAACCTGCTGCTTCTTCCAGGGCTGACCAATCAATCGATTGTTTAATTGAATCAATGACCTTGTCAATCAGCTAATCAATCAGAGAACAAGAGAGGAGCTGAGTCAGGGAGGTAGAGAGGGAGGGGGTTTCTGGCGCCAATGGGAGGGGGGGGGGGGGGATAGAGAGAGAAAATAAGGATATGCTTCAGAGCTGGCAGAGAGAAGGAAGAGCTCATTGTCAATGATGAGGATGAACTTGGGGATGTGGCCAAGGGGAAAAGAAGGGGGAGGGGGGTAATATAAAGAGACACACTGGTGTGTGTGTGTGTCTCATCTGCTCAGAATGCTATAGTGTGTGTATGCGACACCTGCGCAGTGTGCTGCAGTGTGTGTGTGTGTGTGTGTGTGTGTGTATGCGTCTCACCTGCTCAGAGTGCTGTAGTGGTCCAGGATGGCAGCAGCCTTGTCACCAGAGAGACCACTGATCTGCATCAGCTGCCTGGCAAACACCTCCCTCACTGTCTGACACTGGGGGGGACAGAGAGGTGTCACACACACACACACACACACACACACACAGTTACACACATGCTGCAGCACACTGAGCAGGGGACACTGACGCACTCACATGAGACACACACACACCTTGTTTTTGACAGCTCCGTGGTTGAACTCAGCAAAGGACATGAGAGAGCAGGAGGGACTCTCTCTCTCCCTCCCTCCGCACTCCTCCTCGTTCTCTCCATCCCCCTCCAGCTCTCTGGAGCGACAGACCAGCGTGCGGTTCTAGAGGAGAGAAAAGGGAAAGGGAGTGATTTGTCATTTCTGTTCATGACAACTTCATGGGAAGGAAGTGAGGAACACACACACACACACACACACACACATACACACACACACACACACACACGCTGGGATGCACCTGCACATGGTTTAACTTTTAAACTCGATTAAATTAAGGTTCATGTATTAATCCTGTTTCACCTAGCGTTAAACCTATCTTAAATGTAGTTTAGAATTAATCCTGGTTAAATCTAAACCTCTGGCAATTTCTGTTTAATTTCCACTTAAACCTAGATTAAATTCTGTTATAATTAAAGTCTGTTGCACCAGTAATTTGAAACGGAGTCTAAAGATGTATTAGCAGTTATATTTAAACCACCCCTCGGGGAGGTTTTGTCTCTCACTAAGGAGGTCTATTTCAGTTTTATTGACAAAATGGCTGCATATGCATATCTTTGCTGGATGGGAATAGGGGAGTTTCCTGCAGGAAAATTCAACACAGATTAAAACCAATTGAATTTTACAACAATAGGGAGTTTTCCCAACGGTATAGATTTACAAAAGACTGTTTACTGTCCTATACCTCAATGGGAAGGTTAGACCAGCTATCAGGCATTGGAAGTGAGAGGAACTCTGCTGTGCCACCACTTCTCCAGCTCCTAGTAGCTTTGAGTTTTTATGCTACAGGGTGTTTTCAGATGGTAGACGGGGATCTTTTTGGAGTTCACATGTCCACAGTGTGCAGAATTGTCAGCAGAGTGTCAAAGGTATATAATAATATACCAGAGTCTAATACTATTATTATATTAAGAATAACAGAGTGTCAAAGTGTATAATAATTAAAGAAAAACAACTGACAGGAGGATGGGGAGGCTTCAGGAGGGACAGTTCAGTCTACGACGGAAGACAGGGAGTGACTCTGCAGTCCTGACACCTGACAGCGGTGGGAAGCTCGTTCCACCAGTGGGGGGGGGGCAGGACGGTGAAAAGTCGTGATCGGGCAGCGTGACCGCTGCAGCCCTGTAGAGGCGCTGGTGCCAGTCGGCCAGCAGAGGTGGAGGGGCGGAGTGAACGGGCTGATGTTTGGGGGCTGATCATTGCCTGCCTGGAGGAACGGGGCAGTTCCCGTTGCCGCCTGGTAGGCGAGAACAAGGGTCTTAACTTAATGTGAGCTGCTATCGGGAGCCAGTGAAGGGTACGGAGGAGAGGGGTGACATGATGCGAGAATTAGGGGAGGTTGAACACCAGACGGGTGGCAGCATTCTGGATGATTATTTTGTATTATTTAACCTTTATTTAACCAGGTAAGACAATTAAGAAGAGATTCTAATTTTCAATGCCGACCTGGCAAAAGGCACAGCCTTTTGAGGGTGGGGGGTAAATGAAGCTGAGCTGCAGAGGTCATTTGATAAGTAAGTAAGCTAGTAGCCATCACTACGTTGGCTGATGTGATGTGGCTTTGTTTGCTACATCAGTTAACTAGCCAACTTGGTAACATTAGCATAGTGAATTACTTGTGGAATTAGCTGGGTATTAATTTAATCCATGTTGGTGCAACCTAGCCACAGACACACACACACAAAGAGAGACACACACACCCACCCACACACACCTGGTAGAGTTTGGTCAGCTGTCTGGTCATGACAGTCAGGTAGGCAGCAGACTCCTTCACGTCCTCAACTCTCTTCACAAAGAAGCCATCCACCACCTGACAGAGCAGAGGATGAGACACGCCCTCAGTGATCAGGCCAATCACTGTCGTGATCACTGCAAACTCGATGACCGTGTTGGAGCTGTGAGTGGCCATGCAGTCGTGGGTGTACAGGGAGTGTGCTGATTAGGGCTGGGTTCAAAAAATCGATTTCCCGATTCAGAATCGATCTTCATTAAAATGAGCGATTATCGATTCCTAAATCCCGAGATCGATTTTTTTTTTTTTTTTTTTTTTTTGCTTGCAGCTTCAACCCGCAACGAGATCTCGTGCTACAATAATTGATCATATCTCACGCAACGTGAGGTCTCAACACTAAAATCTAAAAACATGGCGATGGCAGGGACACTCAAGTCACCACCAGGCTTAAAGTCAGATGTCTGGGTGCATTTTGGATTAAACAGATGTGACGATAGAGATGAGCTGGACAAAAGCAAAGTCATATGTAAATAAAAAGTACATTCATGTAACTGCTTTGGAGTCAATTCATTGATATGTTTAACAATGCTACATGTTATAGGGTTCCTTGAACCATTTATAGCATTAATTCTGAGAATCTCTTTCATATTCAAGCAAAAAATTTATATTTTAACTAGATCGAATCGGAATCGAATCGAATCGAATCGAATCGTGAATCGAATCGAATCGTGAGCTCACTGAGCTGGTGAATCGGAATCGAATCGTTTTGGGAAATCAGTGGCGATACCCAGCCCTAGTGCTGATGGTCAGGGGGGCGGAGGTCTCAGAGCACCATTCTCACCAGCTTTTTTCTTTTTTGTGTTTTTTTTTTTTTGTATTTTACAAATGTTTCCCCCCATAACAGACATAAACAAAAAAGACAACACAAAAACGACAGTATGATGAACTACGCATATAGCCAGGCGCTCGCCAGCAGCCGACACAACACAAAAAGAGAAGAAAAAAAAAGAGACACCAACAGCATCAGTCACTCAACCTGCCACCCGTCTCTCTCCCCACCCCCAATCCCCCCCACTACCCAGGAGACCTCTGGCCACTGTACATATGAGCATACATGAGCCTCATACACAGAACAGCCAAACAATATTCACAGTATCCTCCCCCATCGGTGATGGGATCAACAGTACATTAAATATAAGTATATATACACATGAAGCTACGAAGTGTAAAGTGTACATAAGCATAGGCTATGTATCATGTTCCAAACAGGTCCGCAGACATGCAAAATCATAAATACATGATCAAAGAAAAAGAAAGAGAACATATTAACAAAAAATAAACGGACAAGCACTATAATCCCACATTCATAGAAGCTTGATAATCCTTTCCAATAACTTGGACCAGCAAGTCACATTTTGCGTTTTTTGGCATAGTGTAATCTCGCTGTGGAAAGCTCCAGCTATGCAATATCACAATAAGAAAAGAGCCATTCCCTCATTGACAGTACGTAGTATGTGGTGGTTTCCAGCGGCAAGCTACCATCCTTTTCGCAGCTGTGAGACCGGCTAAAGGGAGGCGTCTGTCACTAGCAGACAACTTCATAGTGGAGGTGTCATTAAGTAATAGCAAGTGTTGTGTACAAGGGATGGATCTCTCCAGAATGTTGGACACAGTGCTTGCCACCTCTTCCCAAAATCTGTTAACCTCCACAGTGTTTCCTCCAGGATTTGTCACATTAGTGGCGGGGTGGTCGTCTTTGCCCGATTTTTTTTCGCTACTCCTGTTTTTCGCTACTCCTGTGTGGAGTACCGTGGCAATGGCGTCATCTGTCGATCTGTTATCTCGGCAGGCGAATTGGTGACGGTCTAGGAAGGGTGGCAGCTCCCTGGCAGATCAGGATCTTGACGATCTTCTCAAAGCATTCGCATTCCGCGGAGGTGAGAGCACCAGGGCGCCAGTCATTCAGGCATGTCACCTTACCCTTCTTCGGGGAATCGGGATGATGACGGATGACTTGAAGCAAGAGGGCACTACGCCCGTGGAGGTTGAATATGAAGGTAAAGATACCAGCCAGCTGTTCTGCCACACTTCAAACACCCGGCCAGGGAGACCATCTGGTCCTGCAGCTTTGTGCGTATAAATGCGCTTAGACAGCTTCCACACTGATGGAGCGGAGTACCTTTTGTGTCGTCTGTGTAGTAGTGGGTTCTCTCTAGGAGGTTAGTGAAGTCCTGTTCAAAGCGGGGCATAGAAGCTGTTCAGCTCGTCTGGTAGAGAGTCAGAGGTGACGCATCACTGGCGCTCTCTTTGAGGTGGGAGATAGTGTGCAGCTTCTTCCAAATGCTGCGTGGGTTATCGCTGCTCAGTCGTGCTTCTATATCTTTGCCGTAGTCCTTTCTGGCTGCCTTGATGACTCGAAGGTCATATGCGGGCAGATTTAACGTCTTATGGGTCGCCAGTAGTAAATGCCGTTCTCCTCACGGCTAGAGTTGTCTGGGCCTCGGTGGTAATCCGTGGCTTCCGGTTTGGAAACACTCAGGACTGTTTTTGTGGGGACACAATCCACTGGGGCCTTCTCCATAAATCCCATTGTACCGTATGCGCTCTCGTTGACGTCACACACACACACACACACACACACTACTGTCGGTGGTCTCAGGTAAACTGTGGTGTGTGTGTGTGTGTGTGTGCTCGCGTGTGTACCTGTGTGTTGACTACCTGAGTGTGTGTGTGTGTGTGTGTGTGTGTGTGTGTGTATGCGCGCTGCTGCGCATACAGACACAGACTCAGTCAGTCAGTGATGTGTTGACTCATTCCTAGGAAGTTCCCTGTGTCTCTACTCCAGGGTAAGAGGTCATCACATGGAACCCATTAAACTGCTACACAGTGTGTGTGTGTGTGTGTGTGTGTATGTGTGTGTGTGTACCTGTGTGTGTGTGTAACGGTGTGTGTGTGTGTGTGTGTGTGTGTTGACTATGGCCTGCTGTAGGGTGGTCCCAGGTAAACTCAGGTGGGTGAGTGTGTGTACCTGTGTGTTGACTATGGCCTGCTGTAGGGTGGTCTCGGGTAAACTCAGGTGAGCTGCTGCAGAGCCACACTCCTCCACCAGGTAGATGGGCTTCCTAAGACCACACCTCTTCAGACGGAACTGATGGAGGGAGGGAGAGGGAGAGGGAGAGGGAGAGGGAGAGAGAGAGAGAGAGAGAGAGAGAGAGAGAGAGAGAGAGAGAGAGGGAGAGAGAGAGAGAGATGGATGATACACATTTCACCAATGAGAATACTGTGCACAACACATACACAGAGAGAGAGAGAGAGACACACACACACACTCCTTCCTGTATGACCTCTGACCTTCTGTTCTCGGAACCTGCCGTCAATGATGCTGCCACACAGGTCGTCCATCCTCTTCCTCTCGATGATGTAATCAAGGACCAGCTCCCTGGCCGGCGGGGGCCGCAGCTGGCCTGGGGGGGGCAAACAGGCAACAACTTGAGGAGTGTAGTACAGTGGAATTGACTTTGTCGATTGAGGACGTTGGTTTGTGTTCCATGAGAGAAGGCTGCTGTGTGTGAGCTAACACTGACAGACGCCAGGCAGAAGGAGAGAGACTGTAGATGACTCAATAAGATTGACAACAGCACCACCCAGTGGCCAGACACACACACTACAGACTATTACTGATGAGAGTGTACAACACTGCTAGAATGAGGAGAGGAATCTCTCTGAGCTGTGTGTGTGTGTGTGTGTGTGTGTGTGTGTTACCTGGCACAGGAGTGACTCTCTCACGGGCCACCCACAGGAAGTCTCCTACATTCAACTTCCTGACGTCAAAGGTCACCCCGTTCCTCTGCAACTCCTTCCCCAGCTCCTGCTTACTGAGGGCCCTGCACACACACACACACACACACACACACACACACACACACACACACACACACACACACACACACACACACACACACACACACACACACACACACACACACACACACACACACACACACACACACACACACACACACACACACACACACACGCACACACACACACACACACACGACTAAACATTAGTTAAACCGAAGCATTCAAATCTATTCCCATTTCGCTTACCCATTCAGTGTTTCCTCCAGGATTTTTCCCATTGGTGGCGGGGTGGTCATCTTTCGCGTGCACGCGCATAAAACGCGTGCACGCGACACCAATCGTGGTGATTTTAGAGGCAATAGATTATTGTTGCCCCGCGCATATTGCTATGAATAGTTCGAAGCTAGGTGCTTGCACGTTATGTGCGAGAATGCTCGGTAAACCCATTAGCGGGAACATTATATTTGTTTCACAAAATAGGCTGATTTAATTGACCATGAACATCAGAGACAGACATTACGAATGTTCATTTAAAATACTCTATACTGAGCACTGGTATAAGAACATGAACCAGAGAACAGCAGTAAATGCAATAACCCACAGTCGTCGCTGATGATGTTGCATTTTCGATTAGGATAAGGGATTAAAGGCACCGGCGACGGACTAAAAGAGAAATCCGTTTACCGGCTTTTTACACGCACATGAGTTGTTGTAAGACTCATAAATGTTTCATTTCCACGGCAAAACAAACAATACACAACGAGGGTTTAGTACTACCACCGCATGATACAGCTGCATGTCATAAACTCGTGTAGAACAGCTGGGGAGTCTGAATATGTTTTCAACAAGGCAACAACTCTGCTTCTCACTCCAATTTTAAACTCTGAGAGCGCTGGAGCGCACACTGGGCCCGACGTCATAGAGAAACCGAGTCATTTGATTGGACGAGAGGCATTCCACGAGTGCTGATCGGATTTCCTGAGTGAATTTACGAACGCAGCCAGTTTTGAAAGCGCGTCGCCTCGCGCCGCGCGCCTGTTGAGTGATTCAGTCTCGATTGCAGTGCGAACACAAACGACGAGGTTAATTGCAACATTGTAACATATTGTAAATAACTACCCCTAAATCGTAACGAAATGTTGGTCTGGAAGCGGCCTAAATCTAGCTTCAATCTGCTTTTTTTCTGTTCTCCGGTCATAATAACTCGCTGCCTTTCTGCGCAGCCTGAATCAAAGTGGACTGTCTGAATGGTGGCGGAGGAAATTCTTTGGTGGCGGCCCGCCACGAATAAATGCATATAGAGGAAACACTGCCATTTGTCTCAATGACGTCCACACACACATGCATACGCACGCACGCATGCATGCATACGCACGCACGCACACGCACACATACACACACACACACACACTTCTTACCCAGTTGTCTCAATGAAGTCGACACACAGGACGATGTCATAGGTGCCTGGGAGGAGGCAGCCTCCAGCAGGCCTAGTCTCCGTGTCTGAAGCCTGGGGCTTTCCTGAGCAGCTCACCCCAGGCACCGCACTCCCTCTCTGGCCAACACGACCTGCCTGAGGGGGCCTCACCAGGGGCCTGGTAGAGATGAAGAGAAAGAGAGAATGAGAGGGAGGGAGGGGGGGGGAGAGAGAGAGAGACTCAACCTTCAGATGTGACTTGAGACGAGACAATCCATTGTCACGTTACTAGTACACAACATCACTACTATCATGATCAAACCGTTTCTCTCCTTTACTCACTCTGTTCTTTCATCCTTCTCTTCCTCATCTTCAACAACAACAACACCAGGCCCACCCTCCTCCTCCTCTTCTTCTTCTTCCACCCCTTCACTCCTCCTGTCCTCCTCCGGCCCTCTCCCTCCATCTCTCCCTCCCTCCTCTCCTCCGTCTCCCCCTCTCTCTCCTGCCTCCAGTCTTTCTGCCAGGGCCAGGCCCAGCTCTGTCAGAGAGTACCTGAGAGAAGAGATGGGGGGGGAGAGAGGAGGAGAGGAAGATGATGGAGGGAGAGGTGGAGGAGAGAGGGGGGAGGGGGAGATGGAGAGTGGGGGGAGGGAAAGATGGAGGAGAGAGGGGAGAGAGATGAGAGGGGGAATGAGGGAATGAGGGAGGGAGGGGGAGAGAGGGGTGAGGTAGGTGGGTGAGTAGGAACAGAGGTCAGAGAAAAAAGAGAGAAAGAGTAAGATGGAGAGATAAAAGAGAAGACAGAGTTGCAGCGGCCGACTTAACAGTTTTATCATAGAGAGATGAGAGAGAGAGAGAGAGAGAGAGAGAGAGAGAGAGAGAGAGAGAGAGAGAGCAGGGGGTATGGTTCCCTACTTAGGCTTATCATGGAGAGATAACAGAGAAATGGAGAGAGAGAGTGAGAGAGAGAGAGAGAGAGAGAGAGATAGATGGAGAGAGTGTGAAAGAAGAGAGGGGGTGTAGTTGACTACCTCGCAGGGTTGTGGGTCTTCTGGACTAAGTCTTTGTGGACTAGAGTGCTGACTGACGACCAGGCCGTGTACTTACTACCCAGATCTGGCTGGAGGGGGGAGAGGGGGAGGGAGGATGGGGAGGGAGGAAGGGGAGAGGGGTAGGGAGAGGGCAAGTTGAGATGTTACATAAGCTAGCAACTGAAGGATAATGATGTCAGAGGACAGCAAGCTGGCAAATGTTGTGGGAATGTTGTGGGAATGTTCCCACTCACCACAATGAAGGACTTGTCACACAGGAGCTGGGCTTCAGCCTGCAACTCCAGCTTAAACATAAACCCCTTATTACCTGGAACCTGGAGAGACAGAGAGAGGAGGGAGGAGGGGGTGATAGAAAGAGAGAAGATGGAAGGGAGGGAGGGAGAAGGAGAGAAGAGGGTAAGGACAATGGAGCAATGACACATGGCTAAAAAAAAAACAATTGGTTGAAGAGTGATAGTGATGAGTGATAGAGATGAGATAGTGAGAGAGAAAAAGAGTGATAGTGAGAGAGAGAGAAGAGTGATAGTGAGAGAGAGAAAGAGAGAGGAGAGAGAGAAAGAGAGAGAGAAGAGTGATAGTGAGAGAGAGAAAGAGTGAGAGAGAGTGAGAGAGAGAGTGAGAGAGAGTGAGAGAGAGTGAGAGAGAGTGAGAGAGAGTGAGAGTGAGAGTGAGAGTGAGAGAGAACCTGAGACTGCCTGTACAGTGTGAGGAGGACAGCATAGCCCCCGGACCTCTTCTGAGGGACATACCCTCTCTTCCTCCCTCCTCCTCCTCCTTTTTTCTTCCCTCCATCCCCTCTGGGCCTCTTCTGGTGGATGGAAATATCACAAACAGAGAGATGGACAGATTACAAACAGAGAGATGGACAGATTACAAACAGAGAGATGGACAGATCATAAACAGAGAGATGGAAATATCACAAACAGAGAGATGGACAGATTACAAACAGAGAGATGGACAGATTACAAACAGAGAGATGGAAATATCACAAACAGAGATGGACAGATCATAAACAGAGAGACGGAAAGATCACAAACAGAGATGGACAGATTACAAATAGAGGGATGATATACCGTACCGGGGGAGAGGAGAGGAAAGGAGAGAAGGGGAGGGAGGGGAGGAGGGAAGGAGGGAGGGGACGAGGGAAGGAGAAGAGAACAGAGGAGAGGGCAGGAAAGGCTAGAAGAGAAGGAGGAGAGGAGAGATGAAAGCATAGACTATTGGGACAGCCCCCTGGTCTCACCTCAGGCCTGGTGGAGTCAGAGGGGGGGTCGGGGGGGTCCAGGCTGTTGTTGTCTCTGCCTGGGGGGGCCACACCACGGGGGAGGGAGTGGATGGGGGCGTCCGCACCTGGGGGAGAGAGGGGGGGGGGGGGGGGGAGATGGAGGGTAAGGGAAATGGGAGGATGTGAAGGTGGAGAAGATCTTTTTGGCCTTTTTCTTTCTCCTATCCATCTCTCTCTCTCTCTCTCCCTCACCGTTCTCTCTGTAGTGCCTCTGCAGCTTCAGGTCCAGTATCTCTCTCTCTCTCTCTCTCTCTCTCTTCCTCCCTCTCTCTCTCCCTCCCTCGCCGTTCTCTCTGTAGTGCCTCTGTAGCTTCAGGTCCAGTATCTCTCTCTCTCTCTCTCTCTCTCTCTCTCTCTCTCTCCCTCCCTCGCCGTTCTCTCTGTAGTGCCTCTGTAGCTTCTGGTCCAGTATCTCTCTCTCTCTCTCTTCCTCCCTCTCTCTCTCTTCCTTCCTCATCATTCTCTCTGTAGTGCCTCTGTAGCTTCTGGTCCAGTATCTCTCTCTCTCTCTCTCTCTCTCTCTCTCTCTCTCTCTCTTCCTCCCTCTCTCACCGTTCTCTCTATAGTGCCTCTGTAGCTTCTGGTCCAGTATCTTGCAGATCCCGTCTCCAAAGTTCTGGAGGATCTTGGCCTCGCGGGCGTTCTGGAGCGGCAGGGGGTACTTCTCCAGAGAGCGAATCGCCTGGAAGGGTAGGAAGAGATGCCTTTATTCAAGATACTATATAGGCATCACACACACACACACACACACACACAGAACAATGTAACGGTAAATGCAAGTAGGCATAAGCGCTTTAAACTAGAACTCAGCGACAACTTCTGACTAACTATAGCTATACCCCTACATCCATTATACGGTGACGGTATGCACGTGTCTCTCGGTACCTTGTTATAGACGTGCTGCGTCTTCAGCCCCTTCTCCCTGGCCTGGTCCCTCAGCTCGGTGAGCCACTGGAGAAACAGCGGGTTGGGACACAGGGGCAGCGCGCGTTTCCGACCCAAACGGACCGACTCCTTCTCCGACGACGGCATCACATCAGACCGTCACACCGACGGTCCACATGGTCCCTGTGGTGGGGGGAGAGAGAGGTCAACACGGTCCCTGTGGTGGGGAGAGAGAGGTCAACACGGTCCCTGTGGTGGGGGGAGAGAGAGGTCATCACGGTCCCTGTGGTGGGGAGAGAGAGGTCAACACGGTCCCTGTGGTGGGGAGAGAGAGGTCAACACGGTCCCTGTGGTGGGGAGAGAGAGGTCAACACGGTCCCTGTGGTGGGGAGAGAGAGGTCAACACGGTCCCTGTGGTGGGGAGAGAGAGGTCAACACGGTCCCTGTGGTGGGGAGAGAGAGGTCAACACGGTCCCTGTGGTGGGGAGAGAGAGACGGGGTCGGTGAAGTCTGCAGCACGGTAGCTGGTTGATGCTGGTAGCGGGGTTGATGTTCTGTCATAAGGAGCATTGCTACTACCTATTATTATTACTAATATGTTATTATTATTATTATTTGGATATGTTAAAGTACTTTGAGCTAGAAATAGATCAACTTTCTCAAGTCTTCCGATGAGACGCACATGTTTTGGGGGGATGTCCAGTCGGTAAACAATCTTAATGCAACAGAAATGCGGCGATCAAAAGGTCCAATGCATGTATAGTTAAAGTTAGATCCAATGCATGTATAGTTCAAGTTAGATCCAATGCATGTATAGTTAAAGTTAGATCCAATGCATGTATAGTTAAAGTTAGATCCAATGCATGTCTAGTTAAAGTTAGATCCAATGCATGTATAGTTAAAGTTAGATCCAATGCATGTATAGTTCAAGTTAGATCCAATGCATGTATAGTTAAAGTTAGATCCAATGCATGTATAGTTAAAGTTAGATCCAATGCATGTATAGTTAAAGTTAGATCCAATGCATGTATAGTTCAAGTTAGATCCAATGCATGTCTAGTTAAAGTTAGATCCAATGCATGTCTAGTTAAAGTTAGATCCAATGCATGTATAGTTAAAGTTAGATCCAATGCATGTCTAGTTAAAGTTAGATCCAATGCATGTATAGTTAAAGTTAGATCCAATGCATGTATAGTTCAAGTTAGAT
>NC_137683.1:19985443-19992943 GCF_963989245.1 Nansenia antarctica
GATCCGAGGAAGCTTGAACCTGAATTTGATGATAAGTCAAGTCCACTCATTTTGGATAATCGTATGTCTGTAAAGCTGAATTTGTTGTATAGCACTCTCTGGCCTGCACACACAGACACACAAGTTTTGTATTGCCAGGAAACTAATTTAATATTGAGCATTCAGATAGATTCATGATTGTCAAAAAGACATTTACAACCAGCATCCATACCCACACACCCAACGACCATAGGAGTAGCACTAACCAAACATGTTGGAAATCACTTAGCACACCTCACAGACAATAAAGCAATAAAGTCCCTGGACTGTTGTTTTAATGGCACCCAGGCCAATATTAAACAGGCTTACATGGCCATAGTGCTGTGACTACTACAGGTCTATAACAGACATGAACTTAATTTAACAAAATGGCAATTTAACATAAGGTCATTGCATGGCCACCTGACAGACACAGGTAGACAGGGGGACCCTGGGACACAAAGACCAAACGTCACGTCTTTCCTTGACTCCTCCTCTTCCTTTATCCTTGGTTCCTTCTCAAACGTCATTGGAGAACAGGATATAAGGTCCCGCCCCTCTCACCGTCTCCTCCAATGAGTTGAGGAGGAGATGAGGAGAGAGGCATGGAGGAGGAAGTCAAGGAAAGGCGAGTGAGTCACCTGGGCGGTATTCCATCAATGTCACCAAAGGAAAATCCAGGCTTATTTTGATAAATCTCAAAATAAGGCTGGATTTTTAAATAAATCTCACAAGATTTATAAAAAAATAAGCCTGGATTGTCCTTTAGCGACGTTGATGGAATACCCCCCTGCTGTGATGACCAGTCGCAGTAGAGTTTGGCTTTAGGAGGCACATTTACAGACACAAAGGCAGTAGTGTTGTTTGTGGAAGTCACACACACATCCTTCTCTCCCTCACACTCACACCTCTCTCACACACACTCACACCTCTCTCACACACACACCTCTCATACAAAAGTACACAACGTTTGATATATAAGGCTACAAAATCATACACATTATTCACACAAGACAATGGCCCCGCCTATCCAGGAAAAGATTACAAAAAACACACCATGATAAATATAAACCTCCCTTTTATAAATCTATTTTTCAGTGTATATACTATCTTATAGAAACAATTATCTATTTTTTCCCGCCAAACTTCTGTTACTGGTTGACATAAACAAACCCTCTTCCCCACACACAAGTCAAGCACTTGGGGTGGAACCCCAACTCGAGACCCACACGCATAAAACGTCAGACATTTGTGTCAATCTAGCAAAGACATCAATGGGGAATGCTAATGCTAATCATGCTAATGCTAATGCTAATCAAGCAGATCATTCAAGGTACTCGAGTCAGGATTTCCCCCCCTTTTAAAGCGTATATACATATAAAGTATAAACATACACACACTCTGGGCGGCATCGAGCACTCGCTCACACTCCGACGTAATGCCTTAGTCAAGAAACAAACAGCACAATCTCAGAGGAAAATTATGTGAGTAGAAAATAAACAACAACAACAACAACAACAGCAGATTGATATGAAAGCGAGTGGTCTAGAAGTGGTCGTTCACGTGGTCGATGACGTCACGACGCACCACCCAACCCACGCGGAGAACACACAGGTGGAAAATAAACAAAAACAACAACAGTCTGGAGTGATAGTAGCTCCTCCAACCTGAGACAGAACCAGGGGGGAGGCCGGCGGAGGTAGAACAATTGGAGGACGGGACTCGACACGGTAATATGAAGATGAATAATATCCCGTTCCATGAATGAGAAGGAGTCCGTCCTCCGATTTCTACCTCCACCGGCCTCCACAGCTCAGCTCTGTAGTGTGAACATCGTTTACCTCTTTTCCCTGCTGTGCCCACCCCCACCCTCTTAAATGCCTCTCAAATCTTAGTGGTACACTATTTAAATGTAAACCAGGGGAGGCTGGTGGAGGTAGAAATCGGAGGACGGGCTCATTGTAATGCCTGGAATGGAATGAGGAATGGTATCACACACACACACCCCATTCCTCATTGTGTTGGGTGAAATTCCTCCAAATGTCTACCTCCACCAGCCTCCCCCGATGTAAACGTTACTGGCTTACAGTCCTACAGTCGCTATGGTTACAGTGACAGTTGCATTATGGTCCTTGTGCAAAAGACATCCCTTAACTTTTTTTCCAGAAAACATTTCCCTTTTGGAGCTCTCTGTCATGTAAACTGACACACAAAGCTAAGGCATTTCTGTCGCCAACTGAAGCGTCACATACACCGTTTAAATATCAAAAGACATATTTGCATATATTAATCCATTAAATGCACATATGTGTATGCATATACACATACACACAAATATATATATTTATATAACTTCTTCTTCTGTTCAGGTGAGCTACATGGACATCCCATAATTATCCTCAGCAGGACTCGAATATTGGGGTTTACCTGATGACAGTGGAGTACAAATGGGCCTCTCCCTCCCTCTGTCTGTCCGTCCATCCCTCCCTCTGCTCTCCATCCCTCCCTCCCTCTGTCCGTCCATCCATCCTTCCATCCCTCCCTCCGTCCAACCATCCCTGTCCATCCGTCCCTCTGTCCGTCCATCCATCCCTCCATCTGTCTATCCATCCCTCTGTCCATCCACCCCTCTCCTTCCCTCTGCTCATCCCTCCATCCCTCCATCCCTCCTCTACCGCCCGCCCGACCCCGTCGTGTCGTCGCTATCGGGGTGACTGTGCTCCACCCCCTCCTCCCCTTCCTCCTCCTCCTCCTCCTCCTCCTCTTCCTCCTCCTCCCCCCTCTCCTGCCTCCCCCGCCTGGCCACGCGGGCCCGGAGGAAGGGGCTGTCGGGGTGGCGGCCGTGGAGGTGCTGCAGTAGTGCGTCCTGGGAGTTCGCCGTGTGGCCGCACTCCTCGCAGACGAAGAGCTTGTTGCGGCGCTCCTTGTAGGCGTACTGCTGGCTGACGCCGTGGATCTTCCTCATGTGGGACTCCAGGGAGCAGCGCTGGGTGAACGCCTTGTCACACAGGCTGCACTTGTAGGGACGCACACCTGGAGGGAGGGAGGGAGGGGGGGGGGAAGAGAGGGAGGGAGAGAGGGATGGTTAGAGAGGGAGGGAGAGAGGGAGGAAGAGAGGGAGAGAGGGATGGTTAGAGAGGGTGGGAGAGAGGGAGGGAGGGAGGGAGGGAGAGAGGGATGGTTAGAGAGGGAGGGAGAGGGAGAGAGGGAGAGAGGGAGGGAGAGAGGGATGGTTAGGGAGGGAGGGAGGGAGGGAGAGGGATGGTTAGGGAGGGAGGGAGGGAGAGAGAGAGGGATGGTTAGGGAGGGAGAGAGGGATGGTTAGGGAGGGAGGGAGGGATGGTTAGGGAGGGAGGGAGAGAGGGACAGAGAGTGTAAGACTAAGGAAAGTGAAGCAAGTGAGGCTTACCTTAGTGTGTGTGTGTGTGTGTGTACTTACCGGTGTGTGTGCGGACGTGCCTCTTCAGGTCGAAGGTGTCGTTGAAGCCCTTGCCACAGAAGCTGCAGGGGTGGCGCTTGGTGTCGTTGTGGCACTTCATGTGTCGGTTCAGCATGCGCTGGTACTGGAAGGGCTTCCTGCACACCTGGCACACGTACAGCGCCCCCGCTCCCGGCCCCCCTGCTCCCGCCTGCGTCGCCGGGGGGGTCGCCAAGGCGTCGGGGGCAGCGGCCGTGGCCGCGGCGACGGAGATGGCGACGTCCGGGGCGATGGGACTCGGCGGGGGTTTGGTTTGAGTCTCGATGGGCGGCTCGCCTGTGGTGACCTGGGAGGGAGAGGGGAGGGGAGACGGAGGGAGAGGGAGAGATGGGGGGGAGATAGAGGGAGAGGGAGAGATGGGATAGAGGGAGAGGAGGGGGAGAGAGAGAGAGAGACAGAGGGAGAGAGAGAGACAGGGGAGAGGGAGAGTTGGGGGGGAGGATGGAGAGAGAGAGAGATGGGGAGAGAGAGAGAGAGAGAGAGAGAGAGAGAGAGAGAGAGAGAGAGAAAAAGTTAGCCAGGTTGGTGAGGGAGTCCATGAGAAAATAAAACAGCCAACCTACATTGACCAACCAAAAACTACATTTCCCACAATCCCCTCACCTTGATTTTGGAGCGGACGTAGGGGCTGGCCGGGGCCCTCCTCCTGACCTCTGACCCCTGACCCTGAGGCTGACCCAGCGCCGTGCTGGACGGCAGCTCGGCCCGGTGGAGGTCATGCAGGAGTGTGGTGTGTGTGTACGAGTGTGAGGGCGTGTAGGTGTGTGTGTGCGACTGTGTGTGTGTGGAGTGTGTGGAGTGTGTGTGTGTGGAGTGTGTGTGTGTGGTGTGTGTGGAGTGCTCGTGGGCTGGGGAGGTGGAGAGGCAGGGGGCCGGCTCTGCCGGACTGCCTTCTGTCCCCTCCAATAGGGCGGGAGGAAACATGGACACTGAAACAATAACAGGGATAGATATTAGACATCTGACTGAAACTAGAGGTGAGGTGTGTGTGTGTGTGATGAGTGTGGTGAATGGTTGTGTGTGAGTGAATTTAATATCTGATTGAATCTAGAGATGTGGTGTGGTGTGTGTGTGTGTGTGAGAGAGAGAATGTAATATCTGATTGAAGTTAGAGATGTGGTGTGTGTGTGTGTATGTGTGTGTGTGTGTGTGTGTGTGCGAGAGAGAGAATTTAATTGCTGTTAAATTCAACTGAGAGGATCGAAACTGTAGTGAGTGTGTGTGTGTGTGTGTGTGTGTGTGTGTGTGTGTGTGTGTGTGTGTGTGTGTGTGTGTGTGTGTGTGTGTGTGTGTGCGTGCATAAGTGTCACATGTGACGTGGAATTTAATTGCTGAACTTCATTGTCTTGTGCTACTTATGACACACTGACACACACACACACACAGACACACACACACACACACACACACACACACACACACACACACACACACACACTCTAGTTACAGTTGGACCAGTCTGACCAGCCAGGCCAGAGACACAAGCTCTGTTGTAAGCTCTTCAAACAACCCACCTCAGAAGGTAGGTAGGTACTAGGTAGGTGTGTGTGTGTGTGAGGCTAAGCCCTTCTGTTACGACACACAAAGTGCACACTGACGTTCACAATACATGATCCATGGGTCACTCACTGGGTTACAGCCACTGAATTATAAATAGCTACAACTCAATCAACACAACTGTCTGTGTGTGTGTGTGTAGGTTAATGCTTGATGTAAAACATGTCAATAAAATACAAATGTGTGTTTAGGTGTGTGTGTGTGTGTGTGTGTGTGTGTGTGTGTGTGTGTGTGTGTGTGTGTGTGTGTGTGTGTGTGTGTGTGTGTGTGGCGTGGTCAGTAATTGCAGGCAGGTGCGTTTGAGAACTCGCAAATGAGGATGCAAATGAGCTGAGTGGGTTAACGGGAAGGAACCGGGACACCGGTAATGGCGCTCTCTGTGAGTGTGTGTGTGTGTGTGAGGGGGGGTAACGTCATAGATAGATACATAAATAAATAGAGAGAGATTTAGATAGATAGACTGCCAGACAGAGAGAAATAGATAGGTAGATAGACTGATGGAGAGAGTGATGGATAGATAGATCTGTCTGATCGTTCTGTCTCGGTGAGCAGGAACACAGTGACAGTCTAAACGTGTGTCCAGTTGGTTGCTAGGTCACGTAGAACAGTCTAAACGTGTCTAGTTGGTTGCTAGGTCACGTAGAACAGTCTAAACGTGTCTAGTTGGTTGCTAGGTCACGTAGAACAGTTTAAACGTGTGTCTAGTTGGTTGCTACGTAGAACAGTCTAAACGTGTGTCTAGTTGGTTGCTACGTAGAACAGTCTAAACGTGTCTAGTTGGTTGCTACGTAGAACAGTCTAAACGTGTGTCTAGTTGGTTGCTACGTCTCGTAGAACAGTCTAAACGTGATAGCAAGGCAGCAGACGCCGCTCCACACCGGGTTTGATTACAATGTTTGGTTTTTAATCTCGTATCGAGCTGTTTGTTCACCCCTCCCTTCACAGCACCATATATATATATATATATATATATATATATATATATATATATATATATATTGTTTCCAAACCCCATCCTACCCAAGCAAGTAACGGAAGATCTAAAAAACGGTTTGTTTGTTTGTACGTGTGTGTGTGTGTTCTTATCTATGTGAGACGTGTTATATCTGACAGGTCACAACCAGGAGGTATGACCCAGCCCAGCACAGGAGAGGTTAGAACATAGGAGAGGGAGGCTTGTGTGTGTGTGTATTTGCTGAGGGTGGATGTTGTGTGTGTACAGCAGGGAGGAGAGACAAGGCCCAGGTCCGTTATTTCCTCCAGCGTCTGACTAAACATTAACCCGGAGTGAGGCGGGGGCGCGCACGCCACAGGGGACGCAACCTGTCGCCACACACACAGACACACACACACAACACAGTTTTGTCACTCCTTTGATAAATATAGTAAATATAGTACATTTTGATTAAAAAATACAAAAAAGTTATATAAAAAAGTAATATACCAACATGGAAATAGCAATGAAACATTGAAATATAGACACAAACACACAGAGAAAGAAAACCATGGAGGAGGGAGGCTACTCTACTATATTACCATGAGAGAGAGAGAGAGGCAGAGAGAGAGAAAGAGAGAGAGAAAGGCAGAGAGAGAGAGAGGCAGAGAGAGAGAAAGAGAGAGAAAGAGAGAGAAAGAGAGAGAGAGAGAGAGAGAGAGAGAGAGAGAGAGAGAAAGAGAAAGAGAGAGAGAAAGAGAAAGGCAGAGAGAGAGGCAGAGAGAGAGAGGCAGAGAGAGAGAAAGAGAAAGGCAGAGAGAGAGAGAGAGAGAAAGGGAAAGAGAGAAGGAAAACCATGCACATATCTGTTCTAGTCGTGACGTGTAGTGATCATAAAGGCATTGGACTACAGGCCCATTATCCTGCTGTGAGAGGAACAGGTCGAGCAGGCGCCACAGGTATGGGCTATTACTATAAACACACACACACATACGCACTCTCTCATATAGTGTAC
Organism: Nansenia antarctica; assembly: GCF_963989245.1. NCBI lineage: Eukaryota > Metazoa > Chordata > Actinopteri > Argentiniformes > Microstomatidae > Nansenia > Nansenia antarctica. Next base: position 19,992,446 of record NC_137683.1, read on the forward strand.
TGTAGGACACACCTGGTCCTAGCATAGATTAGTATTTCTTATGATGATTGATGGATAGACGATTCCCTTCCTTTTACTTCCCTTAAATGTATTAGTTGTAAGTCGCTTTGGATAAAGGTGTCTGCTAAATGTCCAAAATGTAAATGTAACACACACACACACACACACACTACTGTAGGACACGCACGCACTGACGCACGCGCGCGCACACACACACGCACACACACACACACACACACCGACTACTGAAGGACACACACACGCACACACACAGATACAGATTACTGTAGGACACACACACACACACACACACACACACACACACACATTTAGACTAACAAACCAAAAAGAAAAGAAAAACAACACTGTGTCCAACTCCACCAACCAGGTCAGAAACAAGGCTTCCAGAGTTGTTAAGGCTTTTGATGATTAATCAAAATCCATCAAAAAAAAAACAATAAAAAAAAACTTATAAAATTTGCTTCTCATATCTTTATC
>NC_137683.1:19995443-20000866 GCF_963989245.1 Nansenia antarctica
AACAGACTCACCCTCAGAATGACACAGTGACAGGCTAGCTATGGATAGAGCTACACAATTGTGTGCCTCGAAACTACACACACACACTGCAATACAAACAACATAAAACTCATCTGATTGTGATTCATAACTCTCTCTCCCGCGGTTCAGTATTTTAATCCTAGCCCCAGGCTGACACATTACTTCTGGCTGTAGTAGTAACCGTGGTAACCGTATGTGACTCCTGTCTGTCCGGTAGTGTTGTTGTTTATTGTTGTCGTTTATCATGTCATGTTGTTAAAATGGATAAGCCAATAAAGGACGGCTACGCTCAAATTGGAAACATCACACACAGTATAGGATAATGATCTAGAGCCGTGTGTGTGTGTGTGTGTGTGTGTGACTGTGTGTGTGTGTGTGTGTGTGTGCGACTGTGTGAATGTGTGTGTGTGTGTGTGTGTGTGTGTGTGACTGTGTGAATATATGGGTGTGTGTGTGTGTGACTGTGAGTGTGTGTGTGAGTGTGTGTTGCCCTGCCCTCTCCCCTACTGTGTGTGTTTACAATCCCCCCCCCCCTGTTCATCATTATCCCCTTGTCTTTGTAATGGCCCCCCAGGCTGCCTCCACCCCCATAGAAACACCTGAAACCAAAACATAATGACCACACACACATTCACACACACATTCACACACACATTCACACACACATTCACACACACATTCACACACACATTCACACACACATTCACACACACATTCACACCCTCTTTGATGAGCCTTTGTAAAGCCAATGAAACTAACATTAAGCTAATCAGTCTGTATGTGTTAGTTGACTGATCACACATTTACACGTAACTGTCAAAGAGATGGAACAATGTCACATGACCAGCAGACGGACTGTGACACCACTGAGATGGCACCCAGTGTGGCCGCTGTGTTTCGTGTACCTTTTTAAAAATACATATTTTATGTTATTTTACCCTCTAAGGTAGTTAGCCATCTTAGTTATGACAGTGAGACATTACTACACTTTTATCTTGGATTCTTATTAGGACTGGTTGTTAAAATCCCTAAATATTCAGCACAACAATTGAGTGGAGTGCTTGATTTATTATGCCTATGTCTTGTGCAGTCGCGCTGCCTAGTTACGTCTCTTCACTACACTGGCTCCCCACTGGTGGAACGAGCTTCCCACTGCTGTCAGGACTGCAAAGTCACTCCCCATCTTCCACTGTAGAGTGTAGACCCATCTCTTCAGGCTACACCTTAACTGTTCCTCCTGAGACATCTACTACCCCTCTGCACCGGGTCTCCAGAAACACCTACCCCCCCCTCCCCCTATTCCGTTTCTCCTGAGACATCTCCTACCCTCCTGAAATGTTTCTCCAGTGTCAATTAATACACATTTGTTTAAAAAAATCTTCCTCCTTCTAGCACGACGACTGCCAATGGCCCCTGGCCTGAGCATAGATTACTTTTCCCGCTATGACTGGTGGATAGATGATTCACTTACTTCAGTCAAATGTATTGATTGTAAGTCGCTTTGGAATAAGGCGTCTGCTAAATGCCCAAACATGTAAATGTAAACATACATTTAGCTGTTACGTGAGGATGTTATGTGTGGTATGTGCACGCTGCTGTGTCATTGTGTGTTTATGAACTTGTTTACCTGGTTGGAGCAAGCCCTCAGGCCTCAACACTGATATGACTGTCATAACTGGCTAGCTCATCAACACTGATATGGCTGTCATAACTGGCTAGCTAAACACTGATATGGCTGTCATAACTGGCTAGCTCAACACTGATATGGCTGTCATAACTGGCTAGCTCAACACTGATATGGCTGTCATAACTGGCTAGCTCAACACTGATATGGCTGTCATAACTGGCTAGCTCAACACTGATATGGCTGTCATAACTGGCTAGCTCAACACTGATATGGCTGTCATAACTGGCTAGCTCAACACTGATATGACTGTCATAACTGGCTAGCTCAACACTGATATGACTGTCATAACTGGCTAGCTCAACACTGATATGGCTGTCATAACTGGCTAGCTCAACACTGATATGGCTGTCATAACTGGCTAGCTCAACACTGATATGACTGTCATAACTGTCTCTACCTCAACACTGATATGGCTGTCATAACTGGCTAGCTCAACACTGATATGGCTGACATAACTGGCTAGCTCAACACTGATATGGCTGTCATAACTGGCTAGCTCAACACTGATATGGCTGTCATAACTGGCTAGCTCAACACTGATATGGCTGTCATAACTGGCTAGCTCAACACTGATATGGCTGTCATAACTGGCTAGCTCAACACTGATATGGCTGACATAACTGGCTAGCTCAACACTGATATGGCTGACATAACTGGCTAGCTCAACACTGATATGGCTGTCATAACTGGCTAGCTCAACACTGATATGGCTGTCATAACTGGCTAGCTCAACACTGATATGGCTGTCATAACTGGCTAGCTCAACACTGATATGGCTGTCATAACTGGCTAGCTCAACACTGATATGACTGTCATAACTGGCTAGCTCAACACTGATATGGCTGTCATAACTGGCTAGCTCATCAACACTGATATGGCTGTCATAACTGGCTAGCTCAACACTGATATGGCTGTCATAACTGGCTAGCTCAACACTGATATGGCTGTCATAACTGGCTAGCTCAACACTGATATGGCTGTCATAACTGGCTAGCTCAACACTGATATGGCTGACATAACTGGCTCTACCTCAACACTGATATGACTGTCATAACTGGCTAGCTCAACACTGATATGACTGTCATAACTGGCTAGCTCAACACTGATATGGCTGTCATAACTGGCTAGCTCAACACTGATATGGCTGACATAACTGTCTCTACCTCAACACTGATATGGCTGACATAACTGTCTCTACCTCAACACTGATATGACTGTCATAACTGGCTAGCTCAACACTGATATGGCTGTCATAACTGGCTAGCTCAACACTGATATGGCTGACATAACTGTCTCTACCTCAACACTGATATGGCTGACATAACTGTCTCTACCTCAACACTGATATGACTGTCATAACTGGCTAGCTCAACACTGATATGACTGTCATAACTGGCTAGCTCAACACTGATATGGCTGACATAACTGGCTAGCTCAACACTGATATGGCTGACATAACTGTCTCTACCTCAACACTGATATGACTGTCATAACTGGCTAGCTCATCAACACTGATATGACTGACATAACTGTCTCTAACTCTGCTCTGAGAGTCCATCACCATGATCATAGACAAAGATGCTGGCATATTATTGTATTCATGAATGGATCTCTATCAAGAGGTTACACTGAGAGTCCACCTCCATTGTCCACGCATTGACAAAGATGCTATAAGTCTGCATATTATTGTGTTCATGAATGGTTCTCTATCGAGAGTCTCCACTCAGTTTAACACCACGGCCCATACATACAGGTAGAGAGAAAGGCTGTAGTTCTCTCATAAACTTTATCAGGGGAGGCTGTTAGAGGTAGAAATCGGAGGACGGGCTCATTGTAATGCATGGAACGAAATAAGGAATGGTATTAAACGCACGTGAGCCCGGCCTCCGATTTGTACCTCCACCAGCCTCCAGGCTATTCCTCTTATGTTTGCTAGTTTATTATTCTATGCTCACAAGATACAGTCATGTGAAAAAGATAGGACACCCCATGACAACCGTAGTCTTTTTCAAAATATTTAAATATATCTGGACATTTGATCTTCATTTTAATAATATTAAGAGATGTAGTAAGTAATATAACTAAACAAAACAAAAAATGATTTGGAAAATGTAATTGTAATTATCATATTAGTAATGTAATTAATTGAATTTCTTGTGGGGAAAAAGTTAGGACACCCACATTTATTACTACCTAAAACAATTAGAACATCGTTAGAGAGGATTTTGGAGGAGCCTGTCTTATTGAAACCTCAGACATTAGATTGCTCTTGATTGTTGAAGTGAGCGGTATCACCATGGCGAGATCGAAAGAGCTCTCTGAGGCCTTGAGAAAGAAGGTTGTAGATGCGTATGAGTCTGAGAAGGGATTTTAAAATATCCAAACAATTATAAATCAGCCATTCCACTGTCTGGAAAATAATTTACAAGTGGAGAACATTTAAAACAACTGCCAACATGGCCAGGTCAGACATGACTAGCAAGTTCAGACCAAGAGCAGCCTGCAATAGGTTTAAATAAGTCTACAACAATCCTAAAATGTCATTACGGGACCTACAGATAGCTCTTGCCACAGTTGATGTCAAAGTACATGCATCTAGCATCAGAAAGAGACTGCACAAGTTTGGTTATCATGGGAGGTGTGCAAAGAGGAAACAGCAGGAGTTCTGGAACAATGTGCTTTGGACAGATGAATAGAAAGTTTCATTATTTGGGCATGGTAACAGAAGACATGTTTGGCGCAAACCAAAGACAGCATTTGAGCACAACACCCCTCAAACATCAAACAGCTGAAAGAATTCTGCATGGAGGAGTGGGGAAACTTTCTCCCAGTCGATGGCAGACTGGTAGACAGTTATAGAAAACATCTAATTGAGGTTATTTCAGCCAAAGGAGGCAATACCAGCTATTAGGATGTCCTAACCTTTTCCTGAGTAGGAATTCGCAACTTTGTTCATTTTACAATAGATATTGTTTTAAAGAAGATCAAATTGATGTCCATATTTCTTAAAAAATATAAAATAAAATAAATTTAAGAATATAAATAAATATTTAATGGAGTGTCCTTTTTCACATGACTACATTATTTGCATTGGCAGTGTCTTATCAACCCATATATGGGTGTGTGTCTGTCTGTGTGAGTTTTTTATTTGTATAATGGCTGATGTACTTTAGACAAATGTACGTGTTGTAAGTCACTTTGGATAAAAGTGCTGTGTGTGTGTGTGTGTGTGTGTGTGTGTGAGTAAATATGTGTGTGTGTGTATGAGGAAGTGTGTCTGTCTATGTGTGTGTGTGTGTGTGTGTGTGTGTATATACTAGAAAGAGGTAATGTTTGTTTAATGACTATACCTGAAAAGGACACGCGAGGAAGGACTGAACAAAAGATTAATTAAAAATTGATTGATTGATTTGGAAATGCTAACCCTAACCCTTGATTACTCTACTCTTGGTGTGATAGTGGGAGAGAGAGAGAGAGAAAGAGAGAGAGGGATGGAGAGAGAGGGAGTGAGATACAAGAGGGACAGAGAGAGGGAGATAGAGGGTGTATATTAGATAGAGGAGGGATTGAACAAAAGATTGATTTAAATGTCTGGATAGAGAGAGGGAGGGGGGGGAGAGGGGGATACAAGAGGGGGATTTGGAATGATAAGGGTGGAAGAAGAGTAGAGTGTAAACGGCTAGAGGAGATGTGCATATCAGAGAACAGAGAGAGA
>NC_137683.1:20001066-20006066 GCF_963989245.1 Nansenia antarctica
GACACATTACTTCTGGCTGTAGCGTATGTGACTCCTGTCTGTCCGGTAGTGTTGTTGTTTATTGTTGTCGTTTATCATGTCATGTTGTTAAAATGGATAAGCCAATAAAGGACGGCTACGCTCAAATTGGAAACATCACACACAGTATAGGATAATGATCTAGAGCCGTGTGTGTGTGTGTGTGTGTGACTGTGTGTGTGTGTGTGTGTGTGCGACTGTGTGAATGTGTGTGTGTGTGTGTGTGTGTTGTGTGACTGTGTGAATATATGGGTCGTGTGTGTGTGTGACTGTGAGTGTGTGTGTGAGTGTGTGTTGCCCTGCCCTCTCCCCTACTGTGTGTGTTTACAATCCCCCCCCCCCTGTTCATCATTATCCCCTTGTCTTTGTAATGGCCCCCCAGGCTGCCTCCACCCCCATAGAAACACCTGAAACCAAAACATAATGACCACACACACATTCACACACACATTCACACACACATTCACACACACATTCACACACACATTCACACCCTCTTTGATGAGCCTTTGTAAAGCCAATGAAACTAACATTAAGCTAATCAGTCTGTATGTGTTAGTTGACTGATCAGACATTTACACGTAACTGTCAAAGAGATGGAACAATGTCACATGACCAGCAGACGGACTGTGACACCACTGAGATGGCACCCAGTGTGGCCGCTGTGTTTCGTGTACCTTTTTAAAAATATATATTTTATGTTATTTTACCCTCTAAGGTAGTTAGCCATCTTAGTTATGACAGTGAGACATTACTACACTTTTATCTTGGATTCTTATTAGGACTGGTTGTTAAAATCCCTAAATATTCAGCACAACAATTGAGTGGAGTGCTTGATTTATTATGCCTATGTCTTGTGCAGTCGCGCTGCCTAGTTACGTCTCTTCACTACACTGGCTCCCCTGGCTCCCACTGGTGGAACGAGCTTCCCACTGCTGTCAGGACTGCAAAGTCACTCCCCATCTTCCACTGTAGAGTGTAGACCCATCTCTTCAGGCTACACCTTAACTGTTCCTCCTGAGACATCTACTACCCCTCTGCACCGGGTCTCCAGAAACACTACCCCCCCCCCCCCCTATTCCGTTTCTCCTGAGACATCTCCTACCCTCCTGAAATGTTTCTCCAGTGTCAATTAATTACAAATTTGTTTTAAAAAATCGTCCTCCTTCTAGCACGACGACTGCCAATGGCCCTGGCCTGAGCATAGATTACTTTTCCGCTATGACTGGTGGATAGATGATTCAGCTTACTTCAGTCAAATGTATTGATTGTAAGTCGCTTTGGAATAAGGCGTCTGCTAAATGCCCAAACATGTAAATGTAACATACATTTAGCTGTTACGTGAGGATGTTATGTGTGGTATGTGCTGCTGTGTCATTGTGTGTTTATGAACTTGTTTACCTGGTTGGAGCAAGCCCTCAGGCCTCAACACTGATATGGCTGTCATAACTGGCTAGCTCAACACTGATATGGCTGTCATAACTGGCTAGCTCAACACTGATATGGCTGTCATAACTGGCTAGCTCAACACTGATATGGCTGTCATAACTGGCTAGCTCAACACTGATATGGCTGTCATAACTGGCTAGCTCAACACTGATATGGCTGTCATAACTGGCTAGCTCAACACTGATATGGCTGTCATAACTGGCTAGCTCAACACTGATATGACTGTCATAACTGGCTAGCTCAACACTGATATGGCTGTCATAACTGGCTAGCTCAACACTGATATGGCTGTCATAACTGGCTAGCTCAACACTGATATGCTGTCATAACTGGCTAGCTCACACTGATATGACTGTCATAACTGGCTAGCTCAACACTGATATGGCTGTCATAACTGGCTAGCTCAACACTGATATGGCTGTCATAACTGGCTAGCTCAACACTGATATGGCTGTCATAACTGGCTAGCTCAACACTGATATGACTGTCATAACTGGCTAGCTCAACACTGATATGGCTGTCATAACTGGCTAGCTCAACACTGATATGACTGTCATAACTGGCTAGCTCAACACTGATATGGCTGTCATAACTGGCTAGCTCAACACTGATATGGCTGACATAACTGTCTCTACCTCAACACTGATATGACTGTCATAACTGGCTAGCTCAACACTGATATGGCTGTCATAACTGGCTAGCTCAACACTGATATGGCTGTCATAACTGGCTAGCTCAACACTGATATGGCTGTCATAACTGGCTAGCTCAACACTGATATGGCTGTCATAACTGGCTAGCTCAACACTGATATGGCTGTCATAACTGGCTAGCTCAACACTGATATGACTGTCATAACTGGCTAGCTCAACACTGATATGGCTGTCATAACTGGCTAGCTCAACACTGATATGGCTGTCATAACTGGCTAGCTCAACACTGATATGGCTGTCATAACTGGCTAGCTCAACACTGATATGACTGTCATAACTGGCTAGCTCAACACTGATATGGCTGTCATAACTGGCTAGCTCAACACTGATATGGCTGTCATAACTGGCTAGCTCAACACTGATATGGCTGTCATAACTGGCTAGCTCAACACTGATATGACTGTCATAACTGGCTAGCTCAACACTGATATGGCTGTCATAACTGGCTAGCTCAACACTGATATGACTGTCATAACTGGCTAGCTCAACACTGATATGGCTGTCATAACTGGCTAGCTCAACACTGATATGGCTGACATAACTGGCTAGCTCAACACTGATATGACTGTCATAACTGGCTAGCTCAACACTGATATGGCTGTCATAACTGGCTAGCTCAACACTGATATGGCTGTCATAACTGGCTAGCTCAACACTGATATGGCTGTCATAACTGGCTAGCTCAACACTGATATGGCTGTCATAACTGGCTAGCTCAACACTGATATGGCTGTCATAACTGGCTAGCTCAACACTGATATGGCTGTCATAACTGGCTAGCTCAACACTGATATGGCTGACATAACTGTCTCTACCTCAACACTGATATGGCTGACATAACTGGCTAGCTCAACACTGATATGGCTGTCATAACTGGCTAGCTCAACACTGATATGGCTGACATAACTGTCTCTACCTCAACACTGATATGACTGTCATAACTGGCTAGCTCATCAACACTGATATGACTGACATAACTGTCTCTAACTCTGCTCTGAGAGTCCATCACCATGATCATAGACAAAGATGCTGGCATATTATTGTATTCATGAATGGATCTCTATCAAGAGGTTACACTGAGAGTCCACCTCCATTGTCCACGCATTGACAAAGATGCTATAAGTCTGGCATATTGTGTTCATGAATGGTTCTCTATCGAGAGTCTCCACTCAGTTTAACACCACGGCCCATACATACAGGTAGAGAGACAGGCTGTAGTTCTCTCATAAACTTTATCAGGGGAGGCTGTTAGAGGTAGAAATCGGAGGACGGGCTCATTGTAATGCATGGAACGAAATAAGGAATGGTATTAAACGCACGTGAGCCCGGCCTCCGATTTGTACCTCCACCAGCCTCCAGGCTATTCCTCTTATGTTTGCTAGTTTATTATTCTATGCTCACAAGATACAGTCATGTGAAAAAGATAGGACACCCCATGACAACCGTAGTCTTTTTCAAAATATTTAAATATTTTTGGACATTTGATCTTCATTTTAATAATATTAAGAGATGGAAGTAATATAACTAAACTAAAACAATTAATTAAAAAAATATTTGGAAAATGTAATTGTAATTATCATATTAGTAATGTAATTAATAGAAATCTGGAGGAGGAATTTGGAGGAGCCTGTCTTGAAACCTCAGACATTAGATCGCTCTTGATTGTTGAAGTGAGCGGTGTCACCATGGCGAGATCGAAAGAGCTCTCTGAGGCCTTGAGAAAGAAGGTTGTAGATGTGTATGAGTCTGAGAAGGGATTTAAAAATATCCAAACAATTATAAATCAGCCATTCCACTGTCTGGAAAATAATTTACAAGTGGAGAACATTTAAAACAACTGCCAACATGGCCAGGTCAGACATGACTAGCAAGTTCAGACCAAGAGCAGCCTGCAATAGGTTTAAATAAGTCTACAACAATCCTAAAATGTCATTACGGGACCTACAGATAGCTCTTGCCACAGTTGATGTCAAAGTACATGCATCTAGCATCAGAAAGAGACTGCACAAAAAACAGAAAGAGACTGAAAAAAAAAAAAATACTTTCTTGTGCAATATGACAACCCTAGTTGACTATCTGTGCAGTATAGTACAGTGGATTGTGTACATAGCCTCTATTGATGTAAACCAGCTCCTTATCTTCTTGTGATTTTATGCATCTATGCTTTTTCCAAAATGTGTTTCTTTTTCCTTTCTTAAACACCAGGGGAGCCTCCCCTCCTAAATTTCATTGTTTGGTACCTGTACTGTAACAATGACAAATAAAGTCTATCTATCTATCTATCTATCTATCTATCTATCACAAGTTTGGTTATCATGGGAGGTGTGCAAAGAGGAAACAGCAGGAGTTCTGGAACAATGTGCTTTGGACAGATGAATAGAAAGTTTCATTATTTGGGCATGGTAACAGAAGACATGTTTGGCGCAAACCAAAGACAGCATTTGAGCACAACACCCCTCAAACATCAAACAGCTGAAAGAATTCTGCATGGAGGAGTGGGGAAACTTTCTCCCAGTCGATGGCAGACTGGTAGACAGTTATAGAAAACATCTAATTGAGGTTATTTCAGCCAAAGGAGGCAATACCAGCTATTAGGATGTCCTAACCTTTTCCTGAGTAGGAATTGGCAACTTTGTTCATTTTTTGTTAAATAAATGATAACAAAGTTACATTTTATTTTTTTGGATTCAATTACATCACCTTTATCTATAGATATTGTTTTAAAGAAGATCAAATTGATGTCCATATTTCTTAAAAAATATAAAATAAATTAAATTTAAAAATATAAATAAATATTTAATGGGGTGTCCTTTTTCACAT
>NC_137683.1:20011066-20018566 GCF_963989245.1 Nansenia antarctica
TATAGAAATGACGTTGTTTTATTGATTTAAAAAAAAAGGGTAAAACTGGAAAGAGAAAATAGAAAACTCACATTAATCCCAAACAATTTAACAAACTTCAGTTAACGTAATGTGGAGTCCGTTCATTGATCGATGCTGTCTGTTCAGTTCCCAGTGAGGCGCCCGTTCAGCGCTGGACCCGTTCAGCGCTGGATTTGACGCATGGCATAGCGCGCATCCGTCAAATCATGTTATATTATTATATATTATATAGCTCGCATCTAATCGTATCGGATGAGAAATAGACATTAAATGGCATATATAGGCCGCTACACAACAGTAATCACCGCGACAAACAGCTATATTAGATTTGGAGAAAAAAAAATATATGATTTTGCAAAAAAAAATTTTTTATTATATTTTAATATGATGACCGGAATATATCACGTTTGTCCGGTAAATCGAATTCTTCCCGGACACGATGTCCGACGGCAAATTTTTCTAACGGAAACCCTGACACACACACACACACACACACACACACTAAACCTCACTAAACTGTTGAGATTCCTTTGTCCTAACGCCTACATTTCCCAGTAACTCTGATGGAAGGAATAAGGAAATGTAGGTGTTTGGAGGGTGAAAAATAACAAATGACAGTGTGTGTGTGTGTGTGTGTGTTTGTGTGTTTGTGTGTGTATCTGCAATTCTGCATGCATGTTTGTATCTGTGTATCAAACCCGATCACTGGACCACCCCAGGCCACGGTGCTAGACCACTGGACCACCCCAGGCCACGGTGCTAGACTACTGGACCACCCCAGGCCACGGTGCTAGACCACTGGACCACCCCAGGCCACGGTGCTAGACCACTGGACCACCCCAGCCATGGTGCTAGACCACTGGACCACCCCAGCCATGGTGCTAGACCACTGGACCACCCCAGGTCACCTCCATAAACTTTCTCCTGTTTGTCCAGTTGAACTGTTATGAACTTCTAGTTGTCAGATAGTGTTACTGCAGGTAGAGGCCCCCCTCTTTGGTCTGTTGTGACCCTCTAGTGGTCAGGCAGTGTTACTGCAGGTATCCACCCCCTTCCAGGCCTGGTGGATATTCAGAACGTGTCTGAACTGGCAGACAGCAGTCAGGAATACCGTTAGAATCTCAGCATGGGAGGGACCAAGGGCGGGAAAGAGAGGGAGAAAGAGGGAGAAAGGGAGGTAGAAAGAGGGAGAAAGAGAGACAGAAAGAAGTATGTTAAGTATGTGACAGTAAGAGAGAGAGAGAGAGAGAGAGAGAGAGAGAGAGAGAGAGAGTGATTAAGAGTTTGTTTTTCAATGTCTTTACTATTCCGACATAGAGAAAGAGTGAGTGTGTGTGAAAGAGAGTAGTGAGAAGTGAGAGAGACAGAGTAAGAGAGAGAGAGAGAGAGAGTAAGAGAGAGAGAGAGAGAGAGAGTAAGAGAGAGACACACACACACACACACACACACACACACACACACACGCACATGTAGGCGTTTCTACGCTGGACCAATCAGTAATATATATCGTAATTCACAGGTTTTATGGTGTTGTTGAGATAACAGGTCTTCTTCTTGTCAAGAGGAATTCAACAGGCTTTCATTGTCTTTGTAGAGACCGCCCCCTTGTGGACAGTAGGGAGAACTACAGTAGAATTATCCTCCGTTGCTGTGTCGAATGAATGAATGGTCTTTATTGTCATTGATATAGTACAGGTACCAAACAACGAAATTTGGGAGGGGGGGCTCCCCTGGTGCTAGGAAAAAAATACTAAAAACAAGAAGGGAAAAGAGCTGGTTTACATAAATAAAGGCTATGTACACTATCCACTATACTATACTATACAAATAAAACACTGTGCTGTACTCTATGCTATGCTATAAATATCCTAACATGTCCTATCTCTGAACCTTATGTGCACGAGGGTTGTCATATTGCACATAGTATTATTGCACATTCATTTAAAGTTTGCAGGTTTGAAATGTTCACAGTTGTGTTTCAGTATTGCACTTGATTACAATCTAGTAGCTGCCTTCAAATTGTCTAGATTGTCCAGGGCCTAGAACCTAGGTCTTTGCTGTGTTCAGGGCCTGAATGGCCCTAGGGTAGAAGCTGAGCTTCAGTCTATTTGTCCTTGCGGACATGGTCCTGAACCGCCTGCCCGAGGGCAGCCGAACAAATTGTTCGTTCCCAGGGTGGGATGGGTCTCTGGAGATCTTGGAGGCCTTCCTGAGGCAGCGTGTGTTGTACAGCTCTTCCAGAGAGGGGAGGGGGGTGCCGATGATCTTCTGGGCCGTTCTCACGACTCTCTGTAGCGCTTTCCTCTCTGCGGCTGTGCAGCTGGAGAACCACACGCAGATGCAGTAGGTGAGGATGCTCTCCACTGTGCAGCGATAGAAGGTCACAAGCAGCTCCTGTTTGAGGTGGTATTTCCTGAGGACTCTCAGGAAGTAGAGCCGCTGTTGTGCCTTCTTGATGATGGCTGCTGTGTTGTTCTTCCAGGACAGGTCATCCTGTATGTGCACCCCCAGGAATCGGAGGGTTGAGACTCTCTCCACGCTCCCTCCGTCGATGAGCAGGGGCTGGACCTCAGATTTTTTCCTCCTGAAGTCCACGATGATTTCCTGGGTCTTTGACTGGTTCAGCAGCAGGTTGTTAACCTTGCACAGCTTGCCCAGCTGCTCCACCTCATCCCTGTATGCCGCCTGGTCCCCCCCCGAGATGCAGCCCACCACGGTGGTGTCGTCTGCAAACTTTATGATGGAGTTGCTGGGGTGGACGGGGGTGAAGTCGTAGGTGTAGAGGTTGTAGAGGATGGGGCTTAGCACGCAGCCCTGGGGGGACCCAGTGCTGAGTCTGAGGGCTGTGGAGGTGTGGGAGCCCACCCGCACCCTCTGGGGGCGGTCAGACAGGAAGTCCTTGATCCATGCACAGATGGAGTGTGATAGTCCCAGGTCTAGTAGTTTGGTCACTAGCCTGTCTGGAAGGATGGTGTTGAAGGCAGAGCTGAAGTCCACAAAGAGCAGTCTCGCGTAGCTGTTCCCCCTCTCCAGGTGGGATAGAGTGGAGTGGAGAGTCGTCGCGATGGCGTCCTCTGTGGACCTGTGGGCTCTGTAGGCGAACTGGTATGGATCCACGTTGGGTGGGAGGCGTGTGACTATGTGGGCCCGGACCAGTTTCTCGAAGCACTTCATGATGATTGGTGTGAGTGCCACCGGGCGGTAGTCGTTTAGGCAGCTCACCGTGCTTTTCTTCGGGACTGCTTTGTTGAGGTTTTCAGGCAGGGTGTGATGGTGGCCTGGGACAGGGACTGGTTGAAGATGTTGGTGAAAAAGATACCTAACTACATTTTAGATAGATAGATAGATGGATAGTTAGATAGATAGTTAGATATATAGATAAATAAATAGATAGATAGATAGTTAGATAGATAAATAGATAGATAGAAAGATAGATAGATAAATAGATAGATTATCTATCTATCTATGAGAGAGATAGATAGGTACTTTATTGATCCCCGAGGGGAAATTAAGGCGTTACAGCAGCTCACACCTGCTTTCCTAATGAGCTTGTTCAGCCTCTTGGTGTCACCTTCCTTGATGCTGCCCCGCCTCCCCCCCCAGCATACCACAGCATACAGCACTGCCCTGGCCACCACTAGTACATGTTCAGCAGAGTCCTGCATGCCTCTGGCCCCTCTCGTACAGGACGTCTGTGTTATTAGACCAGTCCACATCTTACTGTACTTACCTCGCCCCTGTCTGTACATGTATCTGTACATACCTATGGCTTGCACTATGCACTATTGCACTATCTGGCTGGATGAAAGTCCAGTTCATTGTCCAGGCGAACGCCCAGGTACTTGTCGCTCTGGACCACCTCCACATCCTCTCCTTGGATGAGAACAGTTGTCTAACTACACATGAAAATGTATCTATTTACATACAAAAACCCCTCTAATCTGTTGTTCAAGACCGTTGTTCAGGAAAAAGTAAAAGAAAATCACACATTTATAATTCAGATTTATTAAAGAATTGACCTGAAACTAAAGTTATATATATATATATATACACAAAGTGAGTAATTCCTTCATTAGTGCAAATAGAGTGAATGTGAACAGGCTTCCTCTCTCCAGTATAAACAGCAGGTGTGAACCAGGGTTAGTTACACGGTGCCCCCTAGTGGTGTGTGTATGAACAGCAACAGGAAGTGGAGATAGTTTTATTGATTGTGTTTCCTTCTATGGTTTCAATCGTCAAGGAGATGTGAGAGAGTGAGATGGGGTGATGTTACATCATCTGTGTGTACAAGGTGTATGTATGCTATGTGTGCTTATACTCGTACACGTGTGTTAATGGGTGTGTGTGTGTGTGTGTATGTGTGTGTGTTTTGGTTAGAGCCTGTTGAGCTTCATTCCACATTGAGCGCAATGAGTTATGTAACCTTAATCAGATCTCACTGTTGACAGAGATGTATTGTTGAGTCTTTTTGCTTATACCCTGTTTAAGCCTGGTTTGTGCGTGTGTGTGTGTGTGTGAGTGTGTGTGTGTGTGTGTGTGTGTGTGTGCATGCAAGCGTGCGTGTGTGTGTCTGTGTGTGTCCGTGCGAGAGCCTGTGTGTGTGTGTGTCTGTGTTTCTGTGTGTGTGTGTATGTGTGTCTGTGTGTGTGCGTGCGAGTGCATGTGTGTGTGTGTGTGTGTGTATGTGTGTGTGTGTGTCCGTGCAAGCGCGCATGTGTGTGTGTGTGAGTATGCAAGCGCCTGTGTGTGTATGCGAGTGCCTGTGTGTGTGTGTGTGTGTGTGTGTGTGTGTGTGTGTGTGTGTGTGTGTGTGTGTGTGTGTGTGCGTGCGTGTGTGTGTGTGTGTGTCAGTCCATGAGGCCCACAGGGGTGATGGTGAGCGGCCCGTCGTTCTTGCCGGAGGAGTTGGTGCAGGGGCTGAAGAAGGGGAACACACTCTCACTGAAGGAGTCCAGGAAGGTGTAGATGTGCAGCTTGGCGTCCACGTTGTAGAAGGACACCTGAGCAGACAGAACATTCAGCTGGATAGGAGCGTCTGCTAAATGGTTAACATGTAAATGTAGAAGAGAAGGATTCTTATATCATTTTAAAAGTATCATTATTATTATTATTGTTATTATTATTATTATTATTATTGTTGTCCTATTTGTGTTGTTGTTGTTGGTGGTGTTGTTATTATAACTATTATTATTGTTGTTGTTGTTGTTGTTGTTGTTGTTGTTCATGTTGTTATTATAACTATTATTATTATTATCATCCTCAATGGAGGACAGTTTGGTGTGTCGCAAGCAGTCAATCAAAACATTTTAAGTGTAAAATGGAGTGTGTTTTGCTACCACAAAAAGAGGCTAAAGTGAAAACTCCATCTCCCACACTGCACCTGTCCTTTCTCGTAGTCCACATAGACGCCTATCTTCTGCGGCCGCAGGCTGAGCGGCAGCTCCGTGGCCGGCTCGGAGCGGAAGGCATAGTTGTTCTTCTTCCTCAGGCTCAGGAACCAGTAGCCGTTGCCAGGGGTGACCAGGATCTTCCCCTTCCTGCTGATGGAGTGGCTGGCCACGCCCAGATCCCAGTCTGTCTTCCCCCCAACCTCCACCTCCACCGGATACAAACACACACAACTTTATTTAAAATTGTATCCAAAAATGTCTGTTTTCTGGAATAGAACAATTGTTGTACTTTGATCGTTCAGTTAAAATGTGTGGAGGGGAGAGGGGAAGGGGGAGGGGAGAGGGGAGAGAGGAGGAGAGGAAGGGGAGAGGAGGGGAGGGGAGGAGAGGAGAGGGAGATAGGAGGAGAGAGAGGGAGAGAGAGGGAGAGTAGGGGGAGATAGTGGGAGAGAGAGAGGGAGAGGAGGAGAGGAGGGGAGACATGGTCATGTGGAGGGGACACGGTTGTGTTGTGGTTGTGACATGGCCGTACACACACACACACATACACACATACACACACACACGCACGGTCGTACCTCCCAGTAGTGTCGCCCGGAGGTGAAGGCCTCCCGGCCCAGGACACACACCACGCGGTCGAACCGCTCCGGGTTGTCAGGGACCTGCTGGTGGCGCTCTCCACACTTCACCTGCAGAACACATGCTGCATTACTGTGTGTGTGTGTGTGTGAGTGTGTGTGTGTGTGTGTGTGTGTGTGTGTGCATGTCTGTGTGTGTGTGTGTGTGTGCGCGCACCTTCTTTCTGTCCTCTGATAGGATGAGCCTGGGGTGGGCGGTGCTTGAGTCCAGAGTGATGTCCTCTATGGAAGAGAGGAGAGGAGAGGGGAGGAGAGGAGAGGAGAAAGAGGGGGGGAGAGGGGAGGAGAGGAGAGGAGGAGAGAGGGGAGGAGAGGAGAGGTGAGGGGAGGGGAGGAGAGGAAAAGGGCTAAAATAATAAGAGGAGGTAAATGCAGCAATAGCTTCATCTATTGTTTCCAGGTTAATGAATAAAGTAATGTATGTTGTAACTATGTTGTAACTGTGTTGTTGTGTACCTGCATACTCCTGTATCCTCTTCACCTCTTCAATGAAAACACAAAGAGCCAATCATTAGACATCACAACACAGACCACTACCCTACATGGGAAATAACTCCATAACCTCCCTCCTGGCTACATTCTACCTCACATTTGACCTAATCCTAATCTCAATTCACCTGCTGTATGTAACCACTGTTGTGTCCGTACAGGAGACTAACCTGGTCAGATTGAGGTTAGATTAAGGTTAAAATCAGATAAACCCTAGTTACCCTACGTTCTAACCTGATCATATTAAGGTTATATTAAAGTCAGAATAATCTTAGATTAAGGTCAAATAAATCTTAGATTATAGTTACATTAAGGTTAGATTAAGGTTAAATTAAAGTCAGATTAAAGTTAAAATCAGATAAACCCTACATTCTAACCTGGTTTGATTAAGGTCTGATTGAGGTTAGATTAAATGTTGTAAATGTTCATGTTATGTTTAGATTAATGTCTTATTAAGGTCAGATAAACACACTCACTGGGCTGTGGTCGTACAGGAGAGGGCTCTGCTGGAGCTGGGAAGACTGGAGGGGAAACACACACATATGATGAACACTGAGACACACACACACACACACATACACGCACACACACGATGAACACTGAGACACACACACACACACACACGATGAACACTGAGATGCTCAACGGACTGTAAGCCCCCAGTAATGCACACACACACACACGCACACACACACACACACAAACACACACACACACGCCCACACTCACACCCATGCACGCAGGTACACACACACACACACACAAACACACACACACGCCCACACTCACACCCATGCACGCACGTACACATACACATACACAACACACATACACCCACGGCCGCACGTCCACACACTCATTCACACACCCACACACAGCTTTCCCCCGTCCTGGGGGTTCATGTCAGTGAGACATTCTCACCGTTGTCGGCCATCTTCCTCAGCTCCGTCTGGAAGCGCTCC
>NC_137683.1:20021066-20026066 GCF_963989245.1 Nansenia antarctica
CCTCCCTTGCCTCCTCTCCCTCCCCCACCCCTCCCTCCCTCTCTCCCTCCCTCCTTCCCTCCCTCCCTTGCCTCCTCTCTCCCTCCCTCCTTTGGCATTTAACAGAATGTCTGCATGTCGGCAATTCTCAAGTCACGCAAATGGCCAAAAAGCTTCTTTAAAGCTCCTTCCCTCCCTCCCTCCTGTCTCCTCCCCCCCCCCTCCCTCCCTCCCCTCCCTCTCTTCCCCCTTCCTCCCCTCCCTCCCGCTCCCCTCTCCCTCCCCACCCTCACCTTATTATCTTGCCACTCCCTCTCCAGGGACACCGTGTCGTGTGACTGGTGGTCCGTCGTCTCACACTCCACACAGATGCACTCCCGGTCGGTCCGGCAGTAGACCAGCAGCCCCCGGCGGTGACGCCCGCAGACAGGCAGGCTCTGGGGGTCCGCCGCCGCCCCGCTCAGGGTGAACCGCCGTCGGGAAGAGGAGCGCCTGAACCCTGGAGGCCCGGGGGGGGACAACTGGGTCTGGGTCTGGGTCGGGATAGGCAACCCCTGGGGGTCAAGGGACACAGAGGCAAGGTAGGAGGAGGAGGGCATCTTGGTGATGGTGGAGTGGGGGTACGGGGGGGGGGCGCCCCCGTGCGGGAGCCTCCTCGTCAGCTCCGCGAACAGATCCCCCGGCATGTCTCCCTTTCTACTCCCCTCTCCCTCTCCTCCTCCTCCACCACCGCCACCCCCGCCACGCTGCCTCACGGTGTCCCCGGACGAGCCTCCCGTCATGGCCTTGAACTGCTCGGTGATCTCGCGGAGGGTGCGGTTGATCTGGAGGTCGGGGCGCTTCTTGAAGGTCTCCTTGCAGAGGGGACACTGGCAGTGCTTGGCCCCGCCCCCGTCCCAGTAGCGGCTGATGCAGGCCATGCAGAAGCTGTGCCCGCAGGGCGTGGAGGCGGGGTTGGTGAACACCTCCAGGCAGATGGAGCACAGGAACTGCTCCTCGGACAGGAAGCTGCGGCTGAACGGCATGCTGGGAAGTGGGAGGGGGAGGGGGAGGGGGGGGGGGGCGGGGGAAGAGAGAGAGAAAGTGATGGAGGAAGAGGAGGAGGAGGGTGAAAAGAGGAGGAGGAGGGCAGAAGGAGGTGGGTGGAGGAATGGACATGGGTATGAGAAGATGCATACACATACACGTATGTACGTACACGTACACACACACACACACACACACACATCCAGATGAACGCGCTTACACAGACAAACGCGCGCACACACACATGCGCATACACACACACTCCTGCACGCACACACACGCGCCCTGTAGGCGTTTCTACTCCGGACCACACACACACACACACACACACACACACACACACACACACACACCCTGACTAAACTAATCTGTCATCAGTGAGATCTGATGAAGGAGGATGAGACAAACGTTACAGAACTCAATGTAATGGAATGAAACTCAACAGGCTCCAACCACCACACACACACACACACACACACACACACACACACACACACACACACACACACACAAACACTAACTAGAGAGAAAGTAACCCTTACACGCTCCACAACAAAGCCCTCCCTAGACTCTAGGGAGATGCCCCCTCAGCCTGCTGGTTCTGGGACTCTGTTCACAAACACAAGCAGAGCCACCAGACAGAAACCCCATTAGACTAAACCAAATGATAAGAAAACAAAAAGAAAATGATCTGACACATTCCACTCCCAAGACAAAGACAGACTGTGCACCCACTGCACACATTTTCTTTTTTGGCCAACTGTACAAAGACATCAGAGACACATACTTCCCACAGATTACAAACACCCAGAAAGATTTTGAAGACATGACTAATGACAAACTGCCATACCTGCTGGGTAGTACAACAATGTGCAACAATGTGTGTGTGTGTGTGTGTGTGTGTGTGTGAGATGTGTAACAATGTGTAAACATAGCAGCAACATTTGTGAGCTGTTGTGACAGAAAAAGGAGGTCCAATGGAAAACAAACACTGTAAACTATAAAGTATCTGCACTATTTGCACCATGCGGATGTACATAATGTTTACACAGTTCTCATGTATTTCTATTCCTATTTTAAGTTATCTTTATCTACCTATATACTATCCATATACACAGCTCTGTTTAATCATTTCTTTATTCTAGTCGTATGTTACATTGTTTTTTGTTTTTGTTTTTATTTTCACACTCGCTTTGGCAATATAAACGTATGTTTCCCATGCCAATAAAGCCCTTTAAATTGAATTAGGGTTAGGGTTAGGGTTGGCGTTAGGGTTAGGTTTAGAAAGGTTTAGAAAATAAATTGAGAGAGAGGGAGAGAAAGTAGTAGAGAAAGAGGGAGAGAGTGAGAGAGACCATCCCTCCATCTCCAGCGTTCGCCGCTACCATCCTGATTCAGAGACGGCAACACAAAGTGAAGTCACCTCTGACCTCTGACCTCACCGCCCAGTTGAGACCGTGAAGGAGACGTGTGTGTGTAGGAGCCAGGCTGGGAGGAGTCTCTCTGTTTACATACAGACACAACCTGCTGGGCCAGAACATTCTACTGTCCTTGTTGGAGCCCTAAGCTCTATGTTGTTATTTAAGAAAAACCTTTTTTGAGTTGTACTTTGAAAGTGGTACTTTGACACATCTAAGACTAAGACTTTCATTTTGAAAATGGGTCCCGTCCAATGTAAGGACGCAATATGGACTAGAAATAAATGATTTCTCCTTGTTTGTATTTGATGAGTCCTGACACGTGAGGGTGCGACACAGTTTTTCAACCATCACACATTGACACATGCGTTCATGCCATACCACACCACGGCAACATATTCATTTTGTTTGTTACTTTGACTGTGACTTTGCATTTTAAGACGACTTTAATTCATGGGAAGGGCCGGAGAGTTTGGTTGAGGACTGCTCGTTTGGAAAGAACAGGTGCGTTGGAAATAACACCCACTCATCCCAGGACGATAGTTATTTTGATAGACATGATAGCCATTACAGTCCTTAACTGATTTCCTGTCTAGGCCCCCTCTCCAACCCCCCCCCCCCCCCCCCCCCCGTCTCTCTCTCTCTTCAATTTAAACTTTTGTAATTTAAAGGGCTTTATTGGCATGGGAAATATGCGTTTACATTGCCAAAGCAAGTGTGAAGATAAAACAAGAACAAAAACGTAATCATGTAATGTACGACTAGAATAAAGAAATGATTAAACAGAGCTGTGTATATATATATAGTATACAGGTAGATAAAGATAACTTAGATAACTGTGTAAACATCTCTCTCTATCTTACTCTCACACACACACACACACATACACACACACACACACACACACACACACACACACACAACCTGGCCCACCCACCCACCCCTACAAATCTAGATTCACACAGGTCTAACTGCATAGCATGAAGTTGTCATTCCTTTGTTATACACTAAGCACCTATTGGTACCAGTGCCAGTCACTTCATCTATATTGTCCAAGACACTCCTAAGTAGGGGTTAGGGTTAGGGTTTTAGTCAGGGTTAGGGTTTAGGGTTAGGGTCAAGGTTAGGGTGATACCTGCATCAGCTTACCTATCTGGCCAGGTGAGGTCGCGGTTACGTTGGTTGTGATGTTGTCTAGACGTTGTGGTTAAGTTGTTGGGTAAGTTGTTGTGCAGGTGTGCTTTGACGTGTTTGCCCTGCTCCTCCTGCTCTTCCTCCTCCTCCTCCTCCTCCTCTTCCTCTTCCTCTTGGTCTGCTGTTGTTCTCGATGGTCTTCGATGCCCAGGTGTGCAGGCCTGTAGGTAGGTTCAGAGAGAGATGTCCAGATCAATCGCTGACGCTGACACACACACTCTGTATCTCTGACACTGACACACACACACACACTCTGTCTCTCTGACGCGGACGCACACACGCTCTGTCACTCTGACGCTGATGCACACACTCTGTCTCTCTGACACTAACACACACGCTCTGTCTCTCTGACGCTGACGCACACACGCTCTGTCACTCTGATGCTGACACACACACTCTGTTTCTCTGAGTGTGTGTGACTGAATGGGACGCTGCACACCTTTGCTTCTTACCTGGCCTTTTCACGGCCACGCCCCCACACCAAACTGAACCGGTCTGACCAGAACTAGGACACGACACACACACTATCAAACACACAGCAACACACACACACTATCACACAGAAACACACACACACAAACTCTATCAAACACACAGAAACACATAAACACTATCACACAGAAGCACACACACACAAACTCTATCAAACACATAGAAACACACACACACACAATAAAACACACAAAAACACAAACACACAAAAACACAGACACACAAACACCCAGAAACACAACACTATCAAACACACAGAAATACAGACACACACACCAACACACATACACACACACACACACAAACACACAAACACACAAACACACAAACACACACATACACACACACACACGTCCTTGGTTACATGGCTGACTTGAAGGGGGAGGTTGTCGGTGTTCTCTTCACACCAGCAGGAATTTCACAGACAATAGAGTAAATAGATTAGAACAAGAGTATATCAGATAGAAGAGAGAAGAGAGAGAGAGAGAGAGAGAGAGAGAGAGAGAGAGAGAGAGAGAGAGAGAGAGAGAGAGAGAGAGAGAGAGAGAGAGAGAGAGAGAGAGAGTGATGGAGGTAGGAGAGGTGATAACCACACACCTCTTCATGACATCTGTCACCTAGAAAGGGGCTGGGTGACATGGTACTGCCTCTCTCACACACACACAAGCACACACACACACACACACACACACACACACACACACACACACACACACACACACACACACACACACATTTCAGAATAAAAGTCAGATCATTCAATCGGCTGCCAACGTGTTCCCAGTTACACCAGCTGCTGTCACAAATGTGACTGGTTAAACCAGCTGGCTAACTGACCAATCAATGATGATATGAAATGTGACTGGTTAAACCAGCTGGCTAATTGACCAA
>NC_137683.1:20031066-20033566 GCF_963989245.1 Nansenia antarctica
ACACACTCACTCACTCACTCTTTGACCCTCAGTGAGAGGGCCTGGTAGGTCTCAGCGATGCAGTGGGGGGTGGTGTAGTGGCGTCCCTGCTGCCACAGGTGGTCGTAGTCCACCAACGCCCAGTCCCTCAGAGACACAGGCACCCCCGAACCATCACCATACACCACTACCTAGAGGAGGACGGAGGGAGGGGGGGAGGGGGCCAGGGAGGTAGGGGGGAGGAGGGAGAGAGAGAGAGGGAGAGAGAGAGAGGGAGGGAGAGAGAGAGAGCCAGGGTGGGGGGAGGGAGGGAGGGAGAGAGAGAGAGGGAGGGGGAGATCATAACGTTGAGCACCACAGATAGAGCGTGAGCCACGTCCTCAGACAGCATCATGAGTGGTAGAGTTGTGGAGGTCAAAGGTCATGATCCATTATTTACTCACTAGTGAAACTATCAAACGCTATGCCACATGCTACATCCACCATAAAAAAAAAAAAGAATTCTATAAAATAATCTCTGTCAGGACTTAAAAACCCCTTTGTTTTGAAAGGACAGTTTCTATAATGTCCATGATACTCACATTCTTGAAGTTGTAATCAATATTTATTATTGAGATTTTGTAACAGGTCAAAATATTTAGCAGTGGAATATGGAATGGCGTTTTGTGTGTGTGTGTGTGTGTGTGTGTGTGTGTGTGTGTGTGTGTGTGTGTGTGTGTGTACTTGTGTGTATGTGACACGTTCTAATGCTTTGGTCCTCATATCGGCAACCAATGAAAATGTTCAGACTTTTCTTTTGAAACACAGAACTACGTTTCAACATTGTTGAGAATCACGACACAAACCCGCTAGTCAAGCCAAAGTATTGCAATGCAATGGATTCGGTGAGTAATCCCCACTGCTACCTAGTTAACTATAACACTACTTTACATTGTTAGCAGGCTCACAAAACAAGCTGTGTTAGTTGACTAGCGAGTGTGTCATTGATTATCAACAACACAGAAATGTATTCACATTTTTTGAAAGAAAAGTCTGATCCCGATATGAGGAAGCATTAGAACGTGTCACATATTCCATGTTGGAAACTCACAAAGTCCCCATGTTAGTACTGGTTATCCTCTGTGTCATCTCTGACCACACTGTCAGTGACAGCTGGATAGATTGGCATAACATGAATACCATGAACACCAAGAGCGAACACCCTAGCCAATCTTTTTTCAAGTCAACAAACAGTCCTGTAGCTGAGGCACCTGTGGCTGATGGCCCTTCAGAAGACTACAGTAGGGGAAGTGTTTGGTTGCTCTTCACACGCCCACCTTTTAGTTTTGTGTTTGATTGCCTCTTTTTGGTTGAACTTCTTTGACTTTGTTGGGTTTTGGTTTGTTGGTTTTCTCCTTGAGAATTTTTTTGTGTCCTTTAGTTCTTTGGTTGGCAGGGCGATGAGTATTGGTTTACTTATTTAGTTTTTCTGATCCGCCCTGCCACAGACTATTAAGGTAGAAGGGAGACGCCTGTTTTGTTTATTCTTATTCGTGGAGGTTTTGTTTCATTGTTTCACGTGTAGGTATATTTAAAAATATATATATATTTAGCAGACTCTTTTATCCAAAGCGACTTACAATTAGAGATTACAGGATCAGTCTCCCTGGAGTATCTTAGGGCTATGTGCCCGGGGTACACACATAAGGAATTTCTAAATCTTAACAGAAATCTTATCTGAGAAAGACCCCACACATGAAGAAACAAAATCTTGGATTTGAACAGCCTTGATCGTGTTGTGTGTGGTGTGCGCCAATTTCCCCATTTCAGCACCCCACAGACATAAAGATTTTCGTTACGACAGACTCCAAACTCTCTAGTCTCGTTTCCCAAGCCATGTCAATAAGAGAAAATAAACCACAAACAAAATCATATCCATAAAGGCAATATTAAAAACGATGGGTTCACGTGAGATTTCTCTCTAAAACCGCTAATTTCACCAAACAATCTGGCAACCCTAATGGTTTCTGGTCAGAAGTATTGAACGCATTTCACATTTACGATTGCCGGCCACGCCCATT
This sequence comes from Nansenia antarctica, assembly GCF_963989245.1. Taxonomy (NCBI): domain Eukaryota; kingdom Metazoa; phylum Chordata; class Actinopteri; order Argentiniformes; family Microstomatidae; genus Nansenia; species Nansenia antarctica. The sequence goes on from NC_137683.1 coordinate 20,033,106, forward strand.
TTCCGAGCAGGTTGTCGGGAGAGTTGATTGCACAATTGAAGAGAATTGACTCTTAACACACCTCACACCCCAGGATTCTGTTATAGGAAAATGTTAAGATCCATCTGATAACCGGAGCGTTTTCTGTCGTTTTCAGACATCCGAAAATCGGTCCAAAACCGGCCAAAAAATCCTTATGTGTGTACCCCGCAGTACTCAAGGGCACACTAGTGGTGGTGTTCTCAGGAGGGATTTGAACTCATGACCTTCCTGATCACCAGTCCAACTCACTATCCACTAGGTCAAGTTAGGGCTAAGTGCCTTACTCAAGGGCACACTAGCAGTGGTGTTCCCAGGGGGGACAAAGAGAGAGGAGGTTGGTAGACAGATGACGATGAGTCATATTGATGCTGTTGTTTCTCTGTAAGAGTGTGGAATTCCCCTCTTGACAACATGAAGAATCTAGGCCAGGGGGCTAAACA
>NC_137683.1:20041066-20043566 GCF_963989245.1 Nansenia antarctica
TAATCTGATCCTTCACACTCAAGACACAAGAGAAAGCTGCCACCTTGCTCCACCGTAGTAGATGCCTATCGGTGTCACCCTGACTATTATCTAACACGACCTGACATTCTAGTTGTGTCACACTGATAAGGGGCCGTAAACACTGTGACAACGCTTGCCAGTACGACATGTCAAGAGTCAAGTATCAACAACACATGCATAGAAACACCTGTTACACTACCTGAAGTCTCTCTGCTCCTCCGTCTGTCTCTGTCTCTGTCCAGCCAAGGTGGAGGGTTGTGTGTGAGTGTGTGTGTGAGTGTGTTCAAAGTCTAAACCACTCTGTGTGTGTGTGTGTGTGTGTGTGGCAGGAAGTCAGAAGACAGAGACGGGGGCAGAAACAGAAACTACAGAGAAACGAAAGACGTGTGTGTGTATGTCTGTGTGTGTGAGAGAGAGTATGTGTATGAGTGTGTGTATATATATATACTGTATGTGACCAGCGTGTGCATGAGAGTGTGTGTGTGTGTGTATATACAGTATATACTGTATGTGCCCAGCATGTGTATGAGAGTGTGTGTGTGTGTATATACATATACTGTATGTCCAGCGTGTGTATGAGAGAGTGTGTGTGTATGAGTGTGTGTGTATACTGTATGTCCAGTGTGTGTATACTGTATGTGTCCAGCGTGTGTGTGTATGACATATACATATACATATACTGTTTGTCCAGCGTGTGTATGACAGAGTGTGTGTATGTGTATGAGTGTGTGTATATATACTGTATGTGTCTGGCGTGTGTATCAGTGTGTGTGTGTGTATATATACTGTATGTGTCTGGCGTGTGTATCAGTGTGTGTGTGTATATATACTGTATGTGTCTGGCGTGTGTATCAGTGTGTGTGTGTGTGTATATATACTGTATGTGTCCGGCGTGTGTATCAGTGTGTGTGTGTATATATACTGTATGTGTCCGGCGTGTGTATCAGTGTGTGTGTGTGTGTGTATATATACTGTATGTGTCCGGCGTGTGTATCAGTGTGTGTGTGTGTATATATACTGTATGTGTCTGGCGTGTGTATCAGTGTGTGTGTGTGTGTGTGTGTATGAGTGTGTGTATATATACTGTATGTGTCTGGCGTGTGTATCAGTGTGTGTGTGTGTGTGTGTGTATATATACTGTATGTGTCTGGCGTGTGTATGAGTGTGTGTGTGTGTATATATACTGTATGTGTCCGGCGTGTGTATGAGTGTGTGTGTATATATACTGTATGTGTCCGGCGTGTGTATCAGTGTGTGTGTGTGTGTATATATACTGTATGTGTCCGGCGTGTGTATCAGTGTGTGTCAGTTATTTTCTTCACCCATGCCATGCCTACCAGGCCTGATGTAAACCTGATGTAAACCAACCAGCATCAGGGTCGGCCGCTGGCGTAAACAGTCTATGTGTGTGTGTGTGTGTGTGTGTGTGTAGCTGTAGCAGTTTGGGGCCAGAACCACTAGAGGGGGTCACACTTGCACCGCCGATGTCAAAACTCCCATCAAAAAAGCACCTGTCAATCAAAAACTCAGGTACCACCCCGTCCATCCGTCTATCGATGAAACACCCGACAATCCAAAACTCCGCCATCCCCCCTACCCTGTTGACCAAACACTACAATCCAAAACTCGACATCCACCCCCCTCCCCCTGTCAACGAAACGTGCGTGTGTGTGTGGGGCATATTCGAAATCTTGCTTAGAGCCACTAAAGTCCTAGGACCTCTGTTTTTCCGTCTCTCACTTTCTACCAATCCCTCTCTCTCTCTATCTAAGAAAAAGAGAAAGAGGAGAGAGGGAAGGGTAGGTAAGAGTGTGGGAGGAAGAGATTGATAGAGACTTGAATTTCTTGAAGTATTGATAAATACTGATCAAGTAAGCTTCGTACTGCTACTATCTGTACATAATATTACTGTTGTACATAATATTACTCTGTACATAATATTACTTTTGTACATAATATTACTGTTGTACATAACATTACTCTTGAAACGTCTTTGTTATTTAGAATGTCTTATGTGTGGGATGCAGAGGGGGTTGGTTAAAGAGAAAGTTTGACTCACTACGCAACCCTAAGAGGGAAACAATTACAGTACAGTAGGAGTCTCTCTCTCTCTCTCTCTCTCTCTCACACACACACACACGACCACAGCAGTGGCTAACCACAGGAACAAAGTCTACCAAGAACCGACAGCCACCGTTTGACATGTGAGTTTATTGTTCCATTACAGAAGTTTCCTCATTTCTGAGTACAGGTGAGTCCTGATTCTGAGTACAGGTGATTACTGATTCTCAGAAACAGAAGTTAGTTAGAGTTACGATGTCAAGTTATTGTTAATATCTTCATGATTTGTCCCATTGTAGTCATTACCGGTATAAATGTTTAGTTCATGATCTACTACCATATCATTAAGACTCACCTGTGAATCGCTATGTAACTCTAATTACTTTTGTAATTTGTACTTTTTTATTACATTTGTAGG
>NC_137683.1:20048566-20058619 GCF_963989245.1 Nansenia antarctica
AAACTCCAGTTACCTGTTGAGGTAAACCTACTGGCACCTGGTCTGTGATGTCACTGTTGAGGTAAACCTACTGGCACCTGGTCTGTGATGTCACTGCGTCACACCAGTATCATATACACATTCATAATTAACAATTAATACTGTACATCATCAGGCGAGAGCCGATCTGATTGGATCAAACAGCTGTGACCTCACCAATGCCCTTCGCGGCGTCCGTCACCTTGGAGACGATCTCATCCAATGGGCAGCCTTCCTCAGCCAGAGCCCCGGCAAGCTTAAAGAGAGGAGGAGGAGGGAGGTGAAGATAAAGGGAAGGATAGGAAGGGAGTAACGAGAGAGAGGGGGGGAGGGGAAGGGGGTACAAATAGAGAGAGGGAGAGGAAGGAGGTGAAGATAGAGAGAGGGAGGGGAAGGAGGTGAAGATAAAGAGAGAGGGAGAGGAGGGAGGCGAAGAGAGAGAGACAGAGAGGAAGGAAGGTAAAGAGAGAGCAGGGAAGATAAGGAGGTAAAGAGAGAGAGAGAGGGAGAGGAAGGTAGGTAGGTAAGCATACAAAGAGAGAGAAGGGAAGGAGGTGCAGATAGAGAGAGGGATAGACGGGAGAGAGAGAGGGGGAGAGAAGTCATTTGAGTGACGACCCCTCATCCTCCCTTCCACTATTCCTTCCCTCTCTGTCCTCAAGGAATCTGGGTAACCTAGGAAACCCGTCCGTTACCTTGTGAACGAACACCGTCCCGCACAGGCCACGCCTCCCCGCCTTGCCGGGCCGCTCGAAGGCGCAGTCGTCGGCAACGATCACCATGTCGACGGCAAGGCCGTGGTTACGGGCCTGCTCGGCGGCGAGTCCAAAGTTTAGGCGGTCCCCGGTGTAGTTCTTCACGACCAGGAGGACCCCCGAAGCACCCGCCTCACCAAGGCACAAAATGGCCGCCAGGATGCTGGCCGGCGGGGGGGACGCAAACACCCCCCCCGCTACTGCTGCTGACAGCATCCCACGGCCTATGTAACCTGGAGGGAGGGACGGACACACAGATGGACAGATGGACGGACAGGGACACACACGCACACACACAGATGCAATTGACACAAGGACACACACACACACACACACACGAATGCACTGACACACAGACAGACCCACCAACGCCCCCCTAACGCCCCATCTACCTGCATGTGCGGGCTCGTGGCCGGAGCCCCCTCCAGACAGCAGGGCCACCCGGCCCCTCAGGGCCCCCAGGTCTGAGCGCACCACCACCCTGTGGCCCCCCAGTAGGGACAGCCCCCCGCTGCTGGCCACCAGCCCCCACAGGGCCTCATCCACACACTGGTCCACACCGTTCAACAGCTTCCTCTGGACCTGGGGGGGGGGGGGGAAGGGGGAGGGGAGAGGGGGGGATGAGTATATATCTTGGGGGGAGGTCATCGGATGGATGGACATACAGACAGGAAGGCATAGAGGAAGACATACAGGCAGGCAGGCATTCAGGCAGACAAACACAGACAGGCAGACAGACAGGTAGATAGCCAGACAGATAGACAGACAGACAAAGAGACAGATGGACAGACAGACAGACAGGCTGCCAGGCAGAGAGACAGATAGGCAGACAGACAGGCAGAGAGACAGACAGACGGACAAAGAGACAGACAGACAGACAAAGAGACAGATAGACAGGCAGAGACAGATAGGCAGACACAGACAGACAGAGACAGATAGATGGACAGGCAGGCAGACAGAGAGAGAGACAGGCAGACAGAGAGACAGGTAGACAGACAGGCAGACAGAGAGAGAGACAGGTAGACAGACAGGCAGACAGAGAGAGAGACAGGTAGACAGACAGGCAGACAGAGACACGCAGCAAACCACACACCGGACCATCTACAACCCAAATCAGTGCAACAGCCCGACACGTTCAACTTTGTTTCTAGACGACAACCAACGTTTCATTATTAGGCTACGGCGTGTCTGCGTTCATTCAATCCCAACCTCCTTTCACAAAATTCACATAGTGGACTATGATCCCCGGTGTTACAGTACTGGATGGCGTTACCGGGACAGGTGTCCGTCTCGCTACCATGTAGCCTACTTTACATGCTGCGTGCAAGCGATGTCATTGTCGCATCCTGAAACTAAGTCAATTGTTTAAGTTACATAGCGTAAAGTCGTTCTCTTATTCGTGGTTATTTAGTTGACGTCAATGTATGGAGTGTATTGGTGATGACATTTACCTCCATGGTTGTGTTTCTTCCGACCAGCGTCTCTGCACGTTGAACCCCACGGGGCACGCAACACGCGGGACACGCCCACAACACGCGGGACACGCCCACAACACGCGGGACACGCCCACAACACGCGGGACACGCCCACAACACGCGGGACACGCCCACCCCCCACCTTCCACGGGTGGGATGGAAAACACGGAGTATTTGTAAACACGCGGTGGAGTGGGTCGGATCGGAGCCTCTATCACTGTCGCTGACGTGATGACAAGTCACAGAGGTATCGACATTCAATTCAATTCAACGTGTATTTGTCATGACATGGGATACAGAGTATTCAATGTAACGCAATGCGTGGGGCAAGCTAACTCTTCAACAATACAAGGGAGCAACAACAACAACAACAACAACAACAAAAAACGATGTAAATGCAATACAAAAAAAGGAAGAAAAAAATATTGTATTCATAATAGTCTGGAACATGCGCATATCGAGGCATATCGTGAGCTTAGAATGATAAGGTTCTATCTCCGTTTAGAATGATAAGGTTCTATCTCCGTTTAGAATTATAAGGTTCTATCTCCGTTTAGGGCAGTTCAGAGATATTGAGCGTCAAAGTTTTTACATTCCATTATGTTTTGTGAGATGGAACCTTTGTATTTTATAAATTACTAACTCAAAAATGTCAACATTTTAAAAATAACACCACACAGGCATTAATAAACATCTAATGGATCAGATTATGTAAAAAACTAAATTTTGACAGAAATGGAGATAGAACCTTATAATTCTAACGTCACGATATTGTGGCGATCAGTCCTTACCCTAACTCTACCTATCGAGGCGGCGTACAGGGATGAGGTAGAGCAACTGAGCAAGCTGTGCAAGGTTAACAACCTGCTGCTGAACAAGTCAAAGACCCAGGAATTCATCGTAGACTTCAGGAGGAAAAAGTCCGAGATCCAGCCCCTGCTCATCGACGGAGAGAGCGTGGAGAGAGTCTCAACCCTCCGATTCCTGGGACATCACATGCGGGATGACCTGACCTGGAAGGACAACACAAAAGGCACCATCAAGAGGGCACAACAGCGGCTATACACCCTGAGATGCCTCAGGAAGGAACACAACAAGCAGGAGATACTGGTGGCCTTCTACCGCGGCGCAGTGGAGAGCATCCTCACCTACGGCATCTGCAACTGGTTCTCCAGCTGCACAACAGCGGAGAGAAATGCGCTACAGAGAGTAGTGAGAACAGCACAGAAGATCACCGGCGCCCCCCTCCCCTCTCTGGAAGAGCTGTACAACACACGCTGTCTCAGGAAGGCCTCAAAGATCTCCAGGGACCCGACCCACCCTGGGCACGTACACTTTACCAGGCTGCCCTCGAAAAGGAGGTTCAGGACCCTGGCCGCTAAGACAAACAGACTGAAGAACTGCTTCTACCACAGGGCCGTCCAGGCCCTGAACACAGCAAAGACCTAAGTTCTGGGCCCTGGACAGTCTGGACGGATTGTATGGCAGCTGCTGGACTGAAAAAATCAGGTGTAGTGCTGAGGCACAAACATGTACATTTCAAGCCTGCAAAACTGTGACACTTTAAATAACGTGAAAAAATACTATTGTGCAATATGACAACCCTAGTCGACTATCTGTACAGTATAGTACAGTGGATTGTGTACATAGCCTTTATTTATGTAAACCAGCTCCTTCCCTTCTTGTGATTTTTTTTCTGAAAGTTTTTTTTTTTCCCCTTTCCTAACACCAGGGGAGCCACCCCTCCTAAATTTCGTTGTTTGGTACCTGTACTGTAGCAATGACAATAAAGACCATTAATTCATTCATTCATTCTACTCTACTGTGTCTCCTATAGCTGACCTTAGACCAGATATGACCAATTTCAAAGTTATAGGCCTATTTATTATTAATTAATCTGTTGGTTGCTACTATCAGAGATGAGGTGATGTGATGAGGGAGAACGGTGTGCTATGGAGGCCAAGGAATACCTCATTCAATCGTCATTGAGTTGAGTTTATGAGACCAGATTGAAATGAACACTTTTAGTAGCACCATATTTCATAGACGTTCTCCTAATTCCATATGTACATGTATGCGCATTTTTCAATTAGATACATTCCCTAGTGTCCATTTACAAATCGAGTTATGTTTATGCAACTTTGCAGGAGTTTTACCCAACGCGAACAAGATCATTTCAGTAACTCGCTACTATGTCATCATGTACTCTCCCAATTATTATTATTGAATGAATGAATGGTCTTTATTGTCATTGATATAGTACAGGTACCAAACAACGAAATTTGGGAGGGGGGCTCCCCTGGTGCTAGGAAAGAAAAAAACTAAAAACAAGGGAAAGGAGCTGGTTTACATAAATAAAGGCTATGTACACTATCCACTATACTATTCTATACAAATAAAACACTGTGCTGTACTCTATGCTATGCTATACCTATTCTAACATTTCCTATTCTCTGAACCTTATGTACCCTAGGGTTGTCATATTGCACATAGTGTTATTGCACATTCATTTAAAGTGTCGCAGTTTGCAGGCTTGAAATGTACACATTTGTGCCTCAGCACTACACCTGATTTCAATCCAGCAGCTGCCATCAATCCGTCCAGACTGTCCAGGGCCCAGAACCTAGGTCTTTGCTGTGTTCAGGGCCTGAATGGCCCTGGGGTAGAAGCTGAGCTTCAGTCTGTTTGTCCTTGCGAACATGGTCCTGAACCGCCTGTTCGAGGGCAGCCGAGCAAAGTGTTCGTACCCAGGGTGGGATGGGTCTCTGGAGATCTTGGAGGCCTTCCTGAGGCAGCGTGTGTTGTACAGCTCTTCCAGAGAGGGGAGGGGGGCGCCGGTGATCTTCTGGGCCGATCTCACGACTCTCTGTAGCGCATTCCTCTCTGCGGCTGTGCAGCTGGAGAACCAGTTGCAGATGCAGTAGGTGAGGATGCTCTCCACTGTGCAGCGGTAGAAGGCCACCAGCATCTCCTGTCCGATGTGGTCTTTCCTGAGGACTCTCAGGAAGAAGAGCCGCTGTTGTGCCTTCTTGATGATGGCTGCTGTGTTGTTCTTCCAGGACAGGTCATCCTGTATGTGCACCCCCAGGAATCGGAGGGTTGAGACTCTCTCCACGCTCCATCCGTCGATGAGCAGGGGCTGGACCTCAGATTTTTTGAAGTCCACGATGATTTCCTGGGTCTTTGACTGGTTCAGCAGCAGGTTGTTAACCTTGCACAGCTTGCCCAGCTGCTCCACCTCATCCCTGTACTCCGCCTCGCCCCCCCCCCCCGAGATGCAGCCCACCACGGTGGTGTCGTCTGCAAACTTTACGATGGAGAGAGAGAGAGAGAGAGACTGAGAGAGAGAGAGAGATAGTATTATTAGTATTAATATTAGTAATAATAATTAGTATTAAGTAATAATAGTATTATTACTATTATGTTTTCATCAAACTGTATGCATTTAGCAAGAAACGGGGGGGGGGGGGGGGGGGGGGGGGGGTAAGCATCGGGGACAGCCCGACACAGGGACACATGCAAACACACACAGATGCATTGACACACACACATCGTGAGCTTAGAATGATAAGGTTCTATCTCCGTTTAGAATGATAAGGTTCTATCTCCGTTTAGGGCAGTTCAGAGATATTGAGCGTCAAAGTTTTTACATTCCATTATGTTTTGTGAGATGGAACCTTTGTATTTTATCAATTAATAACTCAAAAATGTCAACATTTTTAAAATAACACCACACAGGCATTAATAAACACCTAATGGATCAGGTTATGTAAAAAACTCAATTTTGACAAAAATGGAGATAGAACCTCATAATTCTAACGTCACGACATACACACACACACACACACACACACACACACACACACACACACACACACACCAGGGGGGAGAGGTCTGGAAGGAGGGAGGAGGGAGCAGAGGAGACGAGTGGAGGAATCTGCGGGCTGTGTTTAGGGTGACGCGGAGCGGAGCGGCGTTGTTCAGTCGGACATGGAAGATGGCGAGTGTGGAGGTCGGTAACCAGATCGCCGCGGAACACGAGAGGATCCTGCGGGAGATCGAGAGCACCGACACCAACTGCATCGGACCCACCCTCCGGTAAGAAGCTGATAAGTCTGGTCGTAGAAGTCACTCGTCTCGCACATTCCCGTACGTTGTGGAAAGTGGGCCACTTTAACGGGTTGGAAAGGGAGTTGCTCTCTCTCTCTCTCTCTCTCTCTCTCTCTCACCGGTTGAAGAGTTTCTTACGTGCTGGTTTTAAGCTCCATACAAACATAGTTTAGCTCCAGTCTCCATGTAGCATCTGGGACACACTGTTGTTTTGATGTTGTGTTTTCAAACAAACCCAGTTAGTTGAACGTTGCCATGTCATGATTTGGAGAGAGAGAGCTAGCTAACAACGTTAGCCTGGTTAGAAATCAGTGTCAGATTATCGTCAGGTTACACTAACACTGGCATGGCACGTTGATTTGTACAGCACTTTTTAATAATACTTGTATTGTACAGCACATTTTTAATAATGTATGTAAAGCACTTTGAATTGGCTTTGACTAAATACAACAGTCAAAGCCAATTCAAAGTGCTTTACATACATTGTTAAAAATACAGCAAAGACAAGAGGAGTTGTAGTAAGAAAATAAAAATGACAATGAATAAAAGAAGTAAAATAGATCAAACATTCAATAAGACTAGTAGTTAAATGGATAAAAGACATTGATAGAAGTGTTGGTGTTTAATCATAACTGCTGCAAAACATGGTGGTTTTTAGCTTAGATTTAAATATGTTTAGGCTGTCAACTGTCAGAACAGATGATGATGATTATGATAATAATAATAATGTCACACAAACTACTTTAACAACTGCCAGGGCAAGGTGCACAATAGTCTGTAATGGTGGGGGAGAAAGTGGAAGAGGGGGGAAGGAGGAAAAAGAGGGAAAAGAAAAGGAAGAGAGAGAAATGTAGGCTTCTTTCCCATGATCTACAACAGCTAATGGATGCTACATATATGCTAACTACTGTTCCAAACTGCCAGTTAGATTAGGTGCTTAGTTAGCTAGGTAGCCTTTCTATCTGGGTGAGAAGAAGTGCTTTCTGGTTGCCAGTTTGTGTGAGAAGAGGTTATTTGTGGTCGCCAGTTTGTGTGAGAAGAGGTTATTTGTGGTTCCCTGTTTGTGTCAGAAGTTGTTGCCAGTTTTATGCCCTGACTGACATTGTTCTCAGTGATGCCGAGACAAACTGGGGATTAGGATTATTATTGGACTCCTTTAACTCCTTGGCGCTAGGAGCGAGCTATCTCTACCTACTGTCTGGAAAACAGTGATTTGAGTGTTGTTAGGGGTACTTTTCTTCTCTCCTGTCTGAAGATTTCCCAGCCCTAACTGCCAATAGGACAAGGTTTTGGTAATTCACTTGACCCACTAACTCTGGTTCCCAAGATTTAGCAACTTCTCCACAACAGTGGATATCAGCATCAGACAAGAGGGCTATGGAGCAGGATTTTTGCATGATTTTTACATGTTAGCCTACATGTTACATTTACAGTTTTGACATTTAGCAGCCGCCTTTATCCAAAGCGACTTACAAGTAGGCTACATTTGTCTAAAGTAAGTGAATCGATTATATATCAGCCATCACAAAAAAACAAGTCTATGCTAGGACCAAGGGGGTATTTCATCAACGTCGCTAAAGGAAGATCAGGCTTATTTTTGTCTAGAAATGTATCAAAAATAAGGCTGGATTTTCCTTAAGCGACGTAGAAAGAATACCCCCCATGGGCCATTGGCAGTCACAATGATGGAAGAAGAAAGGATTACTTTGATTTAAAAAATAATATTTACAGTAGAGAAACTGTACAGCTGGGAAGTGGGAATTATTAACATATCTGGACTTCAGCCTTCAGTATTGTGGATATACTGTATGTGTCTAGTAGAAGAGTGTTTAACGTGCTGGTTTTAAGCTCCATACATAGTTTAGCTCCAGTCTCCATTTAGCCTCTTGGACACACTGTTGTTTTGATGTCGTGTTTCCCAAACAGACCCAGTTGAAACGTTGAACGTTGCCATGTCATGATTTGGAGAGAGAGCTAGCTAACAACGTTAGCCTGGTTAGAAATCAGTGTCAGATTATCGTCAGGTTACACTAACACTGGCATGGCACGTTGATTTGGACAGCACTTTTTAAATAATAATTGTATTGTACAGCACATTTTTGTGGTGTGGTGTTTGGGTGGGTGTGTTGCCTTGGGCTAGTATGTAGCCTACAGTTGCACAATGCAATGTGGATAATTTGTTTTAATGGAAATGTCCTGGATCTTGTGATGGTGGTTGTTTTGAGTTCACCAGGCCCACGGTTTCACTTCCCAGTAGAGTACAGTACAGTACAGTAGAGTAGAGGCTACTTCAGGTGGCAGAAAGTCCTCCTTGGTCATAGCACTTCCTGGTTGCTGTTAGCGGTGGGGAGTGTCGAGGAGTCGACTCCAATTTTGAGAGGGAGTCAACTTTCACGACTCTGTGACTCAAAATTCCTCGCCATATTTATGTCTGAGACAACACAAATGGTAGATAATGTCTATAGGGAACGGCAATCTTCTGCCAATGTGTCACTGGATCAGTCAAATCCTTGTCCATCCTTTTGGGACAGTGTTGTTATTTTGGAGTCAGTCAGGAAAGAGTTGTGTCCATCAACTCTGGCAGTGGGAGTCGAGAGTCTGTGTGTGTGTGTGTGTGTGTGTGTGTGTGTGTGTGTGTGTGTGTGTGTGTACGCCTGTGTCAGTCATGGTGTAATGTGTAGAGAGCTGTGTGCTTGTCAAAAGCTTGGTTAGTCTTTGGTCATTCGACCTTGCTTAGCTGGCCGTTCTTAACCCTGAAGGAAACAGCTGAGATGTCTGTTCTGCTGCTGTGGTCAGTGGCCTGGCCACACACACACACACACACACACACACACACACACACACACACACACTGACACACACAGACTAGCCCTGTGCGATGTGTCATTCGTCCCAGCTTCTCCTTCTCCTCGGACTGCAGATCACTATTTCCAGTATGAACCAGTGCACACACACACACACACACACACACACACACACACACACACACACACACACACACACACGGAAACAAGAACAAACGGAACACACACAGTATTTTTAGACCTGTCATTGCCACTTGCCAGGCTCAGTGAGTCAGGCTGAAGAGTAGCTGGAAGCAGAGTTTGACTGTTGACATGTTATAGAACAGACCCTCACCCTCCACAACACTGCCAGCACTAGGATGGCACTCTAGGTTAAAGGCTCAGTAAGAGAGGTGTGTGTGTGTGTGTGTGTGTGTGTGTGTGTGTGTGTGTGTGTGTGTAATTTATAGGCTATGCCATGCCTTTTATACAAAGCAACTTACATTGCAGTGAGTGCATACATTTTTCATGGTCCCAACGGGAATTGAACCCACAACCTAAGCGGTGTTAGCGCAATGTTCTAATGCCCGCAATGCACTAAAATAGTGTTATAGTTAACTAGTTAGCAGTGGGGATTACTTGCCGAATCCATTGCGTTCAGTATTTTGGCTTGAGTAGCAAGTTTGTGTTGTGATTCTCAACAACGTTGAAACGTAGTTCCATGTTTCAAAAGAAAAGCCCGAACATTTTGATTGGTTGCCGACATGCGGACCAAAAGACTAGAACGTCATACAGCCCAAAACACGGGACATCCTGGCTAATATGGGACAGTTGGCAACCCTAGTCTGATATCTGGGACCGTAGCACTAGCATAGTGGCTAATAGATACTGTTAGCTCTGTAGCTGTTAGCC
>NC_137683.1:20071319-20083819 GCF_963989245.1 Nansenia antarctica
TTCCAGGGCTTCGTCGACTCCATCACCGAGCTGCTCAAAGTGCGGGGGGAGGCGCAGAAACTCAAGGTGAGGGGGGGGGGGGGGGGGGAGGGTGTGGAGTACAGTTGGGCGCTTTCCAATAGACCTGGGTTGCTGACTTTCCTTCTGATTGGCTGTTTTCCCTCCATTCAGAGTCAGGTGACGGACACCAACAAGCGTCTCCAGGACAACGGCAAAGAGGTACGGCGTCATAGCCAATGAGAATCCAGCCCGCGCTCATCAGCCCTCCCATTGGTCAACACAGACCATGTGATCAGGTCTGAGTCATCAGTACTCATGCTTCACATCCGTCTCTTCTTCTTTAATTGTTGCTCTTCCTCCTTTTCTTCTTCTCCTCCTCTTCCCTCTCCTCTCTCTCTCCTTCTCCCCTCCTCCCTCTCTCCTTCTCCCCTCCCCTCCTCTCCCTCTCTCCTTCTCCCCCCTCTCTCCCCTCCCCTCCTCTTTCTCTCCTCCTCCTCTCCCCTCCTCCTCCCCTCCTCTATCTCCTTCTCCCCTCCTCCTCCCCACCCCTCCTCTCTCTCTCCTTCTCCCTTCTCTCTCCCCTCCTCCTCCTCCTCCCCTGCTCTCTCTCCTTCTCCCCTCTCTCCTCTCCTCTCCTCCTCTCTCACCCCTTCTTCCCTCTCTCCTTCTCCCCTCCCCTCCTCTCCCTCTCTCTCTCCTTCTCCCCCCTCTCTCCCCTCCCCCCCTCTCTCTCCTCCTCCTCTCCCCTCCTCTCTCCTTCTCTCCCCCCTCCCCTCCTCTCTCTCTTCTTCTCCCCTCTCTCTCCCCTCCTCCATCTCCTTCTCCCCTCCTCCTCCCCACCCCTCCTCTCTCTCTCCTTCTCCCTTCTCTCTCCCCTCCTCCTCCTCCCCTCCTCTCTCTCCTTCTCCCCTCTCTCTCCACTCCTCTCCTCCTCTCTCACCCCTTCTTCCCTCTCTCCCCTCCCCTCCTCTCTCTCTCCTTCTCCTCCCCTCCCCTCTTCTCTCTCTCCTAGCTCCTGGTCTCTATGGATGGACTACGGCAGTGTCGTTTACAACAGAGGAACATCGCTACGACCATCGACAAACTCACCCACTGTCTTCCAGGTACACACACACACACACACACACACACACACACACACTCACACTCACACACACATACACACACTCACACTTACTCACTAGACCCTACACCCTAGGTAGTTACTATTCTTTCTCTGATAGAAGTGTGAGAGTGGAGCGCGATAGCGCCTCCCGCGTTTCAATGTTGTATTGTCACGGACGTAAATTTAAACACCAGCGCATGGGCCACATTAAATTGTATGGCAGAATTTATTGGCGGGCCGGATTATAAGTCCTCGAGGGCCATGGCTGGCTCGCGGGTCTTGTAATTGGCATGTTTGCCCTAAGCCCTAGACACGAGCCTCTAAGCCCTAGACACTAGCCTCTAAGCCCTAGACACTAGCCTCTAAGCCCTAGACACTAGACCCTAAGCCCTAGACACTAGCCTCTAAGCCCTAGACACTAGACCCTAAGCCCTAGACACTAGACCCTAAGCCCTAGACACTAGACCATAAGCCCTAGACACTAGACTCAAAGCTCGAGACACTAGCCTCTAAGCCCTAGACCAGGGGTCCCCAAACTTTTTTCTGTGAGGGCCACATCATTTTTCCTTTCTGTGATGGGGGGCCTGGGTAGGTCTCTAACATAAAATAATATGGAACGGAGTGGAATGGAGGCGGTTGCGCAAAGCAATTGCGCGCAGGAGAGCACTGGTGGATGCAAACAAAGTCTAAACAGTTGAATTTGGATGGAATTTATACCTATAGTGATATGTCAATGAAATATAATCAGTTTTACAGTCTGATACTTGAGGGAGGACCCTCATCATACACGGGGGGACCCATGAAGCAGGGCTGTCTGGGGGTCCTTAAACGAGCATCAAACACTTAATTTCTTGCATTCTGGTGAATTTAGATGCAATTTGTGCCCTTTCTGCATCAATTTATGGTGGAAATGTCATTATTTATGTAAAGGAAAACACAATATTCAGGCACCAGATGACCATTCAAAATGTAATGTAATATAATGCAATATAAGGCTCTCAGGCATTCTGTACTTTCAAATATGTATTCTCCTTGAGCAGTCAACATCAACTATCAGCTATTTCGCTAGCAAACACGAAAGCTAACTTATTTGCGAAACAGCGCCCCCGCCACCACGTCGGTGCAATGCCGCAATTGCAGTTAGAAATTACACGTTGTTCAAAGGGCCGGTCCAAGTGTGGGGGCGGGCCGTGTTCGGCCCGCGGGCCGTAGTTTGGGGACCCCTGCCCTAGACACTAGCCTCTAAGCCCTAGACACTAGACCCTAAGCCCTAGACACTAGCCTCAAAGCCCTAGACACTAGCCTCTAAGCCCTAGACACTAGCCTCTAAGCCCTAGACACTAGCCTCTAAGCCCTAGACACTAGACCCTAAGCCCTAGACACTAGCCTCTAAGCCCAAACCACTAGCTCTATCAGGTACACTGACCCTAGAGACATAGGGTGTGTTCTAAATGGCATACTAGCATACTGCATACTACATACTTAATGTGTATATACTGCATACTAAATTCATAATAAGGATGCCAATACCAGCCAACCGTTCACACTGAAGTATGCATCTCAGTATCCCAGAATGCCTTTTGCAGCGGGGATTTTAAATCCTATTTTTTTTTAGACCTCCATGGGCTAAAAGTGTTAACATGTCATTTTTGTGAAGTTTTAATATGTTTCAGGTGAGAAATTAACCATGTATATTCCCAAAATGTGGCCAGTTTATCAAAATAATCTGTTTATATATCTGATCTGACGTTTGTTTTCCACTTCTGTAGGCTAATGTTCGCTAGCTACGTTACGTTGCTTAGATACTTTTACTACGGGGTTCGACAGAAACATCGGAACACAATAGCTAAACAAGTTGTAAAATGATTTGGGGGCCAATATCTTTAGCTAGCTAAAGAAACTAGCTTACTATATTGTTGTCTTAGCAGTTGTAAAAGATAAATCAAATAAATATATATTAGCAATAACATATAGTGGGCTTGCTACGGCAAGCACAATAAAAAACAACTTGTTCGTCTGAAGCTACAATACTGGGACCATTCGTGACTGGGCTACAGGCAGTCAAACACTAGGCGAACATGTGTGTGTGTGTGTGTATGTGTGTGTTTGCGTGACACAAATAAACTTGGATTGTATGCATTTCAAGTGACATCTTTAGTAATCATGACGACGTAGACATCTAAGAATGCATTTCACCATGTAGATTCCCAATATAGTGAAAATACCACCGCTCATCCGTGATCAGACTTATCTGATCAGAGTATCAAATAGAGTGCAAAAAAGCAGCATCCGCACTCTCAGATCTGTGCAAAAAACGATGTTTATTGCAAGTTTTCGGTCTCCAGGCTATCGGACCATGTAAACGACAGCTCTGTGACGAGTTTGTATGACGCAGTTTGACGAGATGCATTTTGGGGAAGTTGAGTATGAATAGTAACCTCACGCCGCATACTCAGAAATGTGGGTGGGCCTAGTATACATACTACTGTTAGATCTCGTGGGGTTTTCTAGAAACATATATGCTTATGACACACACACATACACATACATACACACACCTATACACTCTATTCACATGTCACTCAGACACACACATAACACACACACACACACACACACACACACACACACACACACACACACTCTATTCTCATGTCACTCAGACACACACATAACACATACCCACACACATACACACACATTCTGCTTCTTCCAGGTCAGCCTGATCTTCATGGTTAGCAGTGACGCCACAAATAGACAGATTTGGGGTTGTTATCTTAAGACCTTGGGGGGTTGTAGGCGCCAGGGATGGTGAGCTCATTCACAACGTAACATCTGAGATAACATGAAAAGTATTTAAACCTGTCTGTATTTCATAATGATTGTCGAATGCATGAACGTGCTGACGAAGCTATGATATTGTTCTGAATAAATCATATGTACTCATTCGGACCCGTGTTGAATAGTTCTATTCCTTGTCAAATCGTGTATGCTGCACACCTAATCTATCCTGAGATGACACAACGCATTTAAGATCACAAATCCTCAATAGATTGATCCATTCCATCATTTTACAGACAAGAAGATTCTTCACTACATTTCTCGCGTACTCCAATTTCACATACTATGCCGTGTTAACGCACTACATACTCAAAATCTACGTCATACCTAGTATGAATAGTGCGCTAGTATGCTATTCCTAGGAATAGCGTACTAGCATACTGCATACTAGCATACTCAATGAGTATATACTGCATACTACCTACTAAATTCACAATAATAGTATAGTAGTATCCGAAAACCAGCCGACCATTATGCATACTCCATACTGCCGGGAGCGGCGAATTTAAACCTCCATTTTAAACCTCCATTAGCTAAAATATGTAATTTTGGCTTTACAAGTGTTAACATGTCATTTTATGAAGTTTTAATATGTTTTCAGGCGAGAAAGTAACCACATATATTCCCAAAATGTGTCCAGTTTACCAAAATAACCCGTTTATATATCTGATCTGACGATTTTTTGCGTCTTCTGTTCGCTAGCTGCGTTCGTAAATTCGCCCTGGAAATATGATCAGCACTCATGGAATGCCTCTTGTCCAATCAAATTACCTGGTCCCTTTATGACGTTGCACCCAGTGTGCGCTCCGGCGCTCTCAGAGCGATTTTAACTTCTCCCTTCATCCAGGACACCTTGTGCATAGTCTACCCACAAATAGAGTGCTTATAATCAAGTTCCATGAACAAGAGTGCTCCAAGCACAGGCATATGGATGCTTAGGGTCATGGTCCTCTTGCTCACGGCCATACTAGCCTGAATACGCCCGATCTCGTCCAACCTCGGAAGCTAAGCAGGGTTGGTGCTGTAAGCTTTTCGTTCCTCCGCGTTACCGAGGAGAGGCGCGTGCACCGGATAGACATTTATGCATGCTCTCGGGGTTCGAAACATAACTTCCCGGGGTGACAGTGGGTTGGTTGATGGCTCAAAATGACCGTATATCGATGGTGGAGTTAGCAAAGTAGTATTGTGTTTTTACCACCTTCCTAGCCGGTGTTATTCACGGACAAATACGGTGCCCGGGGCACACTCTTTGCGGGTTAATAACGTCGCTTTACCGGGGCTTACGGTGAAAATTCAAATGTGTCCGGACAGGGGAGAGGGGCGGGATCGTAAATCACTTTGAATGGAGTCGATTGGAGACCCCCATCGATGTCGACACTGCTCGGCATACTGCTACTAGCTTACTAGCTTGCTATATTGTTGTCTTAACAGTTGGTAATATAACATGATTAAAATAAATATATATGAGCAATAACATATCGTGGGCAAGCACTACAACCAACTTGTCCGTCTGAAGCTACAATACTGGGATCATTCGTGATTGGGCTACAAACAGTCAAATACTAGGTGAACATGTATGTAAGACACAAATAAACTTGGATTTCATGCATTTCAAGTGGCATATTTGTAATCATGACGATGTAGTCATGTCTAAGAATGCATTTCACCATGTTAATGTTAATACATGTTAATACATGTTAATTCCCAGTATAGTGAAAATACCACCGCTCATCCATGATCAGACTTAGCTGGGGTGCTGCAGCTGAAGAGTATCAAATAGAGTGCAAAAAAGCAGCATCTGCACACTCAAATATGTGCAAAAAACGATGTTTATTTTAAGCTTTCGGTCCCCAGGCTATCGGACAATGTAAACAAAAGCTGTATGACAAGTTTGTATGACGCAGTTTGACGAGGCTGAAAGCGCACAGGGTTTCCAGATGGGATTGACAATTTACAGCCTAAACTTTCTATAACCTCAAAATCAAGTAGCTCATTCGGCGGTAACCCGCCCCATCTGGCAACCCTGGACGCAACTCTGCAACTCTGGACGCGAAATGCATTTGGGGAAATAGGAGCCGAGCTAGTGTCCATCAAAACCGACTTACATTTTACCGGAAATAACTGCTCGCCTACTAAATTTCTCGCATACTCAAAACTCGCATACTGTACAGTTCGAACCTACATACTCAAAATCTACGTCATATCTAGTATGAGTAGTATGCTAGTACGCTATTCCGAACACAGCCATAGACTCACTCAGCTGTTCAGAAGTAGTTGCTGTGGTTGGTGATTGTCGCAGGATGATGACATCAGATGCACTGTCTCCCACATTAACGTGTGTGCCTTCTCTCCTCTGTTGCAGTGCTGGAGATGTACAGCAAACTACAGGAGCAGATGAGGGCCAAAAGGTACCATCTTGAGTTCCTTCTGTATACATACTGTGTGTGCTGTCATCCATCCTTCCTCTGGTACACCCCATCTTCCCTGGACCCAGATTAAGCTTAGTTCTGGACCCAGATGAAACAGTCCTGGACCCAGATTAAACCTAGTGCTGGACACAGATTAAACCTAGTTCTGGATCCAGATTAAATAGTTCTGGGCCCAGATTAAGCCTAGATCTGGGCCCAGATTAAACAGTCCTGGACCCAGATTAAACAGTCCTGGACCCATATTAAACAGTCCTGTATTAAAAAAGTACTTTAAAAGGAGTCTGTGTCTGAGTGACTGTTTGAGGAAGTGTCTTCATGTCTTCATGTCTGCTCTGACCTGCCAGTCTGACTGGTGAACACTAGGGGGAGACAGAGCACACAGTATACCTCTCTCCCCCTTGCACTCTCTCCTTCTCTCTCTCTAATTTTCTCTCTCTTTTACTCTCTTTCTCTCTCTATCCCGCTCCCTCTTTCTTAATCTCTTTCTCCCCCGTGCCCTCTCTCTCTCTCTCTCTTTCTCTATCTCTCTACTCCTCACCTCTCCCTTTTTTCTCTATCCCCCTGCACTGTCTCTCTCTCTCTCTCTCTCTCTCTCTCTCTCCCTCTCCCTCCTGCCCTCTCTCTCCATCTCTCTCCTTCTTCGTCTATCAATTCTCCCTCTCTCTCCTTGCCCTGATCCTGACCTGTGGAGATGTGTGTCTGGTGGCCCATAAATTGTCGTTTGTTTGTGTTTTTCTCCTTCTCTCCATCCTGCCTTTGGCTTCACTGGGGCCAGCAGCACACAGGGAGCACGGAGAGGTCGGCCAGCACACACTGATCCCTGACTGTGTGTGTGTGCGTGTGTGTGCGTGCGAGTGTGGGGAGAATGTCCTGTTGTGCAATACCTCCTCTGTCCTCCTGTGTGTGAGTGTGTGTGTGTGTGTGTGTGTGTGTGTGTGTGTGTGTGTGTGCGTGTGTTCTATCGTCAGAGGAGCTTTAAGGCATTAAGACATACTATAGATGATTCATTCTAGATTGTTGGAGCGGGGCCCTAGGCTGTGTCCCAACTCTCTGAGATGGCGTCCTCTCCTGACTCCCTGTAGATGTGTGTGTGTGTGTGTGTGTGCGCGTGTGCGTTCACTGAGCACTTTATTAGGAACACTTGTTCACCTTCTCATTCAGTCAGGTGGTGTAATGGTGTGGGGAATGTTTTCTTGGCACACTTTGGGCCCTGGTGTTAGGAAAGGAAAAAAAAAACACTTTTAAAAAAATCACAAGAAGGGAAGGAGCTGGTTTACATAAATAAAGGCTATGTACACAATCCACTGTACTATACTGTACAGATAGACGACTAGGGTTGTCATATTGCACAATAGTATTGTTTCACGTTATTTAAAGTTATTTCAGTGGCCTTCCCAGTCACCGGGTCTGAATCCAATAGAACACCTTTGGGATGTGGTGAACAGGAAATTCACAGCTTGAAAGTGCACCTGAAAAATCTTTCCGACATCTTGTGGAATAAATGCCATGAAGAATTGAGGCTGTTTTGAGAGCGAAGGGAGGCCCTACCCAGTATGAGTAGAGTGTTCCTGATGTAGTGTTCAGTGAGTGCGTGCGTGTGTGTGTGTGTGTGTGTGTGTGTGTGTGTGTGTGTGTGTGTGTGTGTGTGTGTTGTGCCTGTGTGTGAGTTGTGCCTGTGTGTGTGTGAGTTGTGCCTGTGTGTGTGTGTATACATCCCTGTCACCCCTCTCTGGCGCCATCTGCAGGTACTACCCTGCGCTGCGGACCCTGGAGGAGCTGGAGGAGCGGTGCCTCCCCCGGGCGGGTCAGTACCGGTTCTGCTCCATCATGGCCGCCAATATCCCCCTGCTGCGGGTCCGGGTCCGCGACACGGCCATGTCCCAGCTCAAGGACTTCCTGGAGAGCATCCGCAAGCACTCGGACAAGATAGGAGAGGCCGCCATGAAGCAGGTAGCACACACGCGCACACACACACACACACACACACACACATACGGATGGACACACACACACACACACACACACACACACACACACACTGGGATGCGGACAGACACACAGACACACACACACACACATACACACACACATGGACGGACACACACAAGTGCACACACGCGGACTGACACACATAAGTGCACACACACACACACACACTCTCTGTATAGTGTGATCTCTCTTCTCCTCTTTCTTGTCCTTGTTTACACCCGTGTGTGTGTGTGTGTGTGTGTGTGTGTGTGTGTGTGTGTGTGTGTGTGTGTGTGTGTGTGTGTGTGTTAGGACAGTATGTGGTCAGACGCCACTCTAGGAGACGAGTGGTTTAGACGAGTCCTCCCCCGCTTTCTTCTCTTTCTCCCCTCATTTGTCTCCCTTTCTCTCCTTTCCTCTCTCTCTCTCTCCACTCTCTTCCCTTACTCTTGCTCTCATCTTCTCTTTTTCTCTTTCTCCCTCACCCCCCCCCCTCTCCCTCTCTCTCTCTCCCTCCTCTTTCTCTCTTTCTTTCTCTCGCCCTGTCTTTCTCTCTTTCTCTCTCTTTCTCTGTCTTTCTCTCATTCTCATTCTCTCTCCCTTTCTCTCTCTCTCTCTCTCTCTCTCTCTACCCCTCTTCTCTCTCTCCCTCTCTTTCTCTCTCTCTGTGTTAATCACATACAGGTTTAGTATTTGCCTGTTTTTCTTTCTGCTCCCAGTAAACAAACAAAGTGGCACTGGAGACGCCAGCATTTCTGTCAACACATACACACATACTAACACACACACACACACACACACACACACACACACACACACACACCCTTGGCCGTGGAGAACAGAGGAGTAGTTGTCGTGTGTGTGTGTGTGTGTGTGTGTGTGTGTCGGTTAAGAGTTGCCGTGGCGTCAGAGCACTGTCACCCGTGGAGACGAATAGTGTGTCTGAGGACAACTGTCACAACAGAGAGGATCATGGGATGGTCTGAACATGAAAGGGAGGGAGGGAGCGAGAGAGTAATGAAGATGAAAATATGATGACTGAGAGCTGGCTGAAGCGCACACACACACACACACACACACACACACACACACACACACACACACACACACACACACACACAGACTGGTGTAGTGTAGAGTGAAGGCTGGGTAGGTGTGTTGGGGCTTGGTCTTGAAACTCACAGAAGTTCTGTGGCTTTTTGTCATTCGCTGTCTGCTAGATAGTGCTCCACACATACTGTATACATGTGTTAGTCACTCTCTGTCTGCCAAATAGTGTGCCACAGTAAGGCAGTTGCCCCTGGATACTGGTCCTATATCAGTCTTGTCATCTCCATCTTGAGGTCAGAGGTCAGAGCTTCGGGAGGGCAGGCTGGTCCTAGATCAGTCCCTATGGCTATGGCCTATGGCCTGCTACCCATCATGGGGTAGTCTGAACATGGGGGAGGGAGGGAGTGAGAGAGAGAGGGAGGGAGGGAGAGGGAGAGAGAGAGAGAGAGAGAGGGAGAGGGAGGGAGAGAGAGAGAGAGAGAGAGAGGGGACATAATGAATATGGCCCTGAGAGAGAGAATGCTTTACAACGGCCTCTCATTCACCCATTCACACACCAATGGCAGCAAGCTACCATGCAAGGCGCCGGCCCGCTCATTGGGAGCAATTTGGGGTTCAGTGTCGAGAGAGAGAGACAGAGAGACAGAGAGACAGAGAGACAGAGAGACAGAGACACAGACACAGACACACACACACACACACACACACACACACAGACAGATAGACAGACACACACACACACCCACCTCCAACCAGCGAGAGAGAAACGGAACAAAGAAACAGAACGATTAGAAAGGACCTGGTCTCTCTGACAGCCTAGTGGTTGAAGTATCTCCATCAAGGTCTAATGTCCCTGCTGCCTGTTCTGTCTCTATGGGGGTCTGGTGTTATGGGCTGTCATTGCCATGCGGTCCTCTAGGTGGCAGCAGAGGACAGGGGAGGGTGCTGTGGCTGCCCTGAGGTGGAGGGTAGAGGTAGATGTGTGTCCTCACCTCAGATCTGGGATCAGATTCCCCTGCCCTCAGTCCCAACCCACAACCACCAGGGAACACACAGGATCTGACTCTGGATCTGCGGTCAGAGCTGGTCACGTACCCACACACATGCAGACACACACACACACACACACACACACACACACACACACACACACACGCATGCACACTCACACATACACAGACACACAGAGCTACAGTACAGGCCCAGTGTGTCTTTGTGTGTGAGTGCGTTTGTGTGTGTGTGTGTGTGTGTGTGTGTGTGTGTGTGTGAGAGAATGTATCTATCAGTCAGTGGATCGATTGTCCTCCACTCCTCTTCTTCACTCTCCATCCGTCTGCCATCACCCCTTCCTCTCCTCTACCTCCCCCCTTCCTCCCCTCTACCTCCCCCTTCCTCTCCTCTACCTCCCCCCTTCCTCTCCTTTACCTCCCCCTTCCTCTCCTCTACCTCCCCCTTCCTCTCCTCTACCTCCCCCCTTCCTCTCCTCTACCTCCCCCTTCCTCTCCTCTACCTCCCCCTTCCTCTCCTCTACCTCCCCCCTTCCTCTCCTCTACCTCCCCCTTCCTCTCCTCTACCTCCCCCTTCCTCTCCTCTACCTCCCCCTTCCTCTCCTCTACCTCCCCCCTTCCTCTCCTCTACCTCCCCCTTCCTCTCCTCTACCTCCCCCTTCCTCCCCTCTACCTCCCCCTTCCTCTCCTCTACCTCCCCCTTCCTCTCCTCTACCTCCCCCCTTCCTCTCCTCTACCTCCCCCCTTCCTCTCCTCTACCTCCCCCCTTCCTCTCCTCTACCTCCCCCTTCCTCTCCTCTACCTCCCCCTTCCTCTCCTCTACCTCCCCCCTTCCTCTCCTCTACCTCCCCCTTCCTCTCCTCTACCTCCCCCTTCCTCTCCTCTACCTCCCCCTTCCTCTCCTCTACCTCCTCCTTCCTCTCCTCTACCTCCCCCTTCTTCTCCTCTACCTCCCCCTTCCTCTCCTCTACCTCCCCCTTCCTCTCCTCTACCTCCCCCTTCCTCTCCTCTACCTCCCCCTTCCTCTCCTCTACCTCCCCCTTCCTCTCCTCTACCTCCCCTTCCTCTCCTCTACCTCCCCCTTCCTCTCCTCTACCTCCCCCTTCCTCCCCTCTACCTCCCCCTTCCTCTCCTCTACCTCCCCCTTCCTCCCCTCTACCTCCCCCTTCCTCTCCTCTACCTCCCCCTTCCTCCCCTCTACCTCCTCCCTTCTTCTCCTCTTCCTCCCCCCTTCCTCTCCTCTACCTCCCCCTTCCTCCCCTCTACCTCCCCCCTTCCTCTCCTCTACCTCCCCCTTCCTCCCCTCTACCTCCCCCCTTCCTCCCCTCTACCTCCCCCCTTCCTCTCCTCTACCTCCCCCCTTTCTCCCCTCTACCTCCCCCTTCCTCTCCTCTACCTCCCCCTTCCTCTCCTCTACCTCCCCCTTCCTCTCCTCTACCTCCCCCTTCCTCTCCTCTACCTCCCCCTTCCTCCCCTCTACCTCCCCCCTTCCTCTCTACCTCCCCCCTTCCTCTCCTCTACCTCCCCCCTTTCTCTCCTCTACCTCCCCCCTTCCTCTCCTCTACCTCCCCCTTCCTCTCCTCTACCTCCCCCTTCCTCTCCTCTACCTCCCCCTTCCTCTCCTCTACCTCCCCCCTTCCTCTCCTCTACCTCCCCCTTCCTCTCCTCTACCTCCCCCTTCCTCTCCTCTACCTCCCCCCTTCCTCTCCTCTACCTCCCCCCTTCCTCTCCTCTACCTCCCCCTTCCTCTCCTCTACCTCCCCCTTCCTCTCCTCTACCTCCCCCCTTCCTCCCCTCTACCTCCCCCTTCCTCTCCTCTACCTCCCCCCTTCCTCCCCTCTACCTCCCCCCTTCCTCTCCTCTACCTCCCCCTTCCTCTCCTCTACCTCCCCCTTCCTCTCCTCTACCTCCCCCCTTCCTCTCCTCTACCTCCCCCTTCCTCTCCTCTACCTCCCCCCTTCCTCTCCTCTATCTCCCCCTTCCTCTCCTCTACCTCCCCCCTTCCTCTCCTCTACCTCCCCTTCCTCTCCTCTACCTCCCCCTTCCTCTCCTCTACCTCCCCCTTCCTCTCCTCTACCTCCCCCCTTCCTCTCCTCTACC
>NC_137683.1:20093819-20096319 GCF_963989245.1 Nansenia antarctica
TATACTCACCGAATACAATGCATTGCAGTATTTTGGCTTGACTAGCGAGTGTGTGATGTGATTTTCAACAATGTTGAAATGTATTTCCGTTTTCAAAATAAAAGTCAGAACATTTTGATTGGTGACTTGTTGCCCCTTTCACCAGCCCCAGCTGTCATACATTTTTACATCTTTCATGAAATGAGGAAATATTACGGAACATAAAGTATATACAATTTCAAACAGAATTTGTATAATTATCATTTTACCTGAATAAGCATATAAGCATGAATAAAAAGCTACAACAATTGGCAAAATAAATGAAAAACTGCCGGTACGCACTATTTGCACACTATACTGTTTCCTTAAGTTTGGTTTCGGCTTCGGCCATGAATTTTCATTTTGGTGCATCCCTAGTTACAGCCTAGACGGGTTGGTTGGTTGGTTTAGTCCTGTTGGTTTTAGACAGAGATCATACAATAGCTGGTCATATTGTGTCACTAATTCATCTGGTGAGATTTCAGTCCTGTTCAGTCCTGCAAGCCTTTAGCTGTGTGTGTGTGTGTGTGTGTGCGCACGCGTGTGCGTGTTTGTGTGAGTGTGTGCGTGTGTGCGTGTGTGTGTGCGCCAGGCCCCCAATTAGCCGTTCTCTGGGTCCTGCCTGTCTCCCAGGTCCTGAATGCTGTACTCCAAACAAACAGGCACTTACCACAGCCACCCATGATAGATGGACCTGTGTGTGTGTGTGTGTGTGTGTGTGTGTGTGTGTGTGTGTGCGTGTGTGTGTGTGTGTGCGTGTGTGTGTGTGTGTGTGTGTGTGTGTGTGTGTGTGAGTTCTGAGGCTTCATGTTCCCCTATAAACACACACAGTCTTCAGAGCCCAGTATAAATCTGTCACAGTCCAGCTGATGGTGTTTTAACGATCTCTCTCTCTCTCTGCATCTCTGTGTCTCTCTCTCTCTCTCTCTCTCTCTCTCTGCATCTCTGTGTCTCTCTCTCTCTCTCTCTCTGCCTCTCTCCCTGTCTCTCTCTCTCTCTCTCTCTGCCCTCGGTCTCTCTGTGTCTCTCTCACTCTGTGTCTCTCTCTCTCTCTCCCTCTGTGGACGGAGAGAAGGAAGAATAACAGGAGAGAGATAGAGAGAGAGAGGAAAAGGAAAGAGAGAGAGAATAACAGTGGGCTGGAGGAGAGATAAGAGGAGAGCAAAGTGATAGAGAGAGAGAGAGGGGAACAGAAGAGGGACAGTGTAGTGGGGGGGTGTCACCACTGGGTCACCTTGTCTCTGACAGACCCCACTGGGGGGTCCACACAGGACAGGGGGGCCAAGAGACCCAGGGGCGATATGAGGACAGATCTGGAGGAGAGGAGGGGAGTGGTGGGGAGGAGAGGAGAGCAGGAGATGGGAGGGGAGGGGAGGAGAGGGGGAGATGGGAGGAGGGGTGGGGATGGGAGGAGAGGAGAGGGGAGATGGGAGGAGAGGAGAGGGGAGGGGGAGATGAGATGAGAGGAGAGGAGAAGAGAGGAGAAGAGAGGAGAAGAGAGGAGAGGAGAGGAGAGGAGAGGAGAGGAGGCATGGGGCGGCTGTGGCGCAGGAGGTAGAGCCGCCGGCTAATGATCACAAGGTTGGCAGATCGGCGGTTTGAGCCCCGGCTGGCCACATGTCGAAGTGTCCTTGGGCAAGACACTGAACCCCAAAATTGCTCCCAGTGAGCGAGCCAGCGCCTTGCATGGCAGCTTGCCGCCATTCGTGTGTGAATGTGTGTGTGAATGGGTGAATGAGAGGCCGTTGTAAAGCGCTTTGGAGCAGCTTTGGAGCAGCAAAAAAAGCGCTATATAAGTGCAGTCCATTTACCATTTACCATTTAGGAGAGGAGAGGAGAGGGGGAGTCTAAACTAACCCTGTGACAGCTTCCTTCTCTCCCCCCAGGTCCGCTCTCACCCCTGAGTGACACCAGCATGACCCCACACTGAACCCCTGACCCTGGGAAAAGCTGTGTGTGTGTATACTAGCGTGTGTGTGTGTGTGTGTACTAGAGTGTGTGTGTATACTAGAGTGTGTGTGTATGTGTGTGTGTATTAGCGTGTTGGTGTGTGTGTATACTAGTGTGTGTATGTGTGTGTGTATTAGCGTGTTGGTGTGTGTGTATACTAGTGTGTGTGTGTGTGTGTGCATACTAGTGTGTGTGTGTGTGTGTGTCCTCCTGGGGTCAGATTAAGGAGAGAGTTATGGGGTTTACAATAACAGTTAGAGCCGCGCTTCCCCTTCGCCCCTGGAGGGCGGCGGTGTTGAGGCACGTCATTATAAACACACCATCCATCACCTCCTCCGCACACACACACACACACACACACACTATCTACTGCAGTCACCGCTGGGGCTACTGTTTACTACAGAGGGGGGAGGAGGGGGAGATGATGTAAGATAAGGCTACTGGCTCCAGCCTGGCCTCGCTCCAAATGGGCCTCAGGGAGGACGTGTGTGTGTGTGTGTGTGTGTGTGCTGTGTGTGTTGTGTGTGTGTGA
>NC_137683.1:20113819-20118819 GCF_963989245.1 Nansenia antarctica
TCTCTCTCTCCCTCCCTCTCTCTCTCCCTCTCTCTCTCTCTCTCCCCCCCCCCCCCCCCCCCCAGGATGCCAGACATGCAGCAGAGGCAGAGATATACACCAATCTGAACGCTAAGATCGATCAGTTCCTGCAGCTGGCCGAGTACGATTGGACGACGTCCCAGGTGGGCGGGGTCACCAGTGACTACCTGACCGACCTCATCGCCTTCCTGTGCAGCACCTTCTCTGTGTTCACACACCTGCCGGTGAGACACACACACACACACACACACACACACACACACACACCTGCCGGTGAACACACACACACACACACACACACACACACCTGCCGGTCAGACACATACACACACACACACACACACACACACACACACACACACACACACACACACACATACACACCTGCCAGTGAGCACATACACACACACACACATACAATTTACATTGTAGACATTTAGTAGACGCCTTTAACCAAAGCGACTTACAACAAGTAAGTAAATCATCTATCCATCATCATCATAAGACACACTAATCTATACTAGGACCAGGGGCCACTGGCAGTCATAATGCTAGAGGACTGCTTTGATCTTTTTTACAGTAGCACCAACACACACACACACACACACACACACACACACACACACACACACACGGTTATATCATACAATGTTTGGAACATTTCAAAACATGGTTCCTAGCTGTCCCGTCCCTTCCTAGTGGTCCATAGATCAGAAGGCCGTAAAGCGTCTTACCCTCTCACCACTGAGCTGAATGAGCGTGTGACTCCCCTATAGAACTGTGTGTGTGTGTGTGTGTGTGTGTGTGTGTGTGTGTGTGTGTGTGTGTCTGAATTAGTATGTTATCCCCCCCACCTTCCGACTTTAACCAGCTCTGGCCATTGACCCTATAGCCCTGTAAGACCATCACTCGCACACACACACACACACACACACATACACACACACACACACACACACACACACACACACACACACACACACAGCCTGCCTCTTAGCCCCTTGTAAGGCGATCACACACATACTTTGTTCCTGAGCCCTTGTAAGGCTATCAGCTTCCATACACACACGGTGCTGGAGCTAAGTGTTATCCAGGCCTTTCCCCCTGGCCTCTAACCCCCCCCCCTCCCACACACACACACACACACACACACACACACACACACACACACACACACAGTCACACAGTCACCCAGGGCCCCTAAGCAGCTATGGAGCTAAACAGAACTCTGGAACATCGGTGGCACAAGCTCACCAGTCCCACGGTCAACCATCTAGAGCGAGAGAGACTAGAACCTTCTAGAGCTAGAGAGACTAGAACCTTCTAGAACTAGAGAGAGTAGAACCTTCTAGAACTAGAGAGACTAGAACCTTCTAGAACTAGAGAGAGTAGAACCTTTAGAGTTAGAGAGACTAGAACGTTCTAGAGTTAGAGAGAGCAGAACATTCTAGAGCTAGAGAGACTAGAACGTTCTAGAGCTAGACAGAGTAGAACGTTCTAGAGCTGGAGAGACTAGAACGTTCTAGAGCTGGAGAGACTAGAATGTTCTAGAGCTAGAGAGAGTAGAACGGACACACCAGTAGCTCTGGAATCCATCAGACCTTTTTCACATTCAAAATGCCAGGTCCTCATACACCATGGAGATCGACAATATGGACTGGTCTGTTCAATCTATTTCTATAGAGAGGAGATTACCTACATCAATGGAACTTTCTGGACCACACACACACACCTTCCCTCTAATCTCACAAAGGGGGGATGTGGGGGGGAGGGAGGGGGAGGGAGGGGGTGAGTGGGCATTTCACAGGATCTAACAGTAACAGCGCTGGCATTGTGTCCCACATGAGATCTCTCTGTGACACACACACACACACAGGTCTCGAGGTTGACCTCTCCTATGTACAGCCCTTGACCCCTATCCCTCGTGACCCCTCCCCTCTACATGTGGACATACACACACACACACATGTTCACACGGATACATTTGGTAAACACACAGATCAAACTCCGCCTCTGTCACAGCCTGTTACGGAAAAAGAGGTCACCGTGACACAAACTGTGTGTGTGTGTGTGTGTGTGTGTGTGTGTGTGTGTGTGTGTGTGAGAACCTGTTTGTGAACTTCCATCTGCCTTATCCCGCAAACACTTTGGGTTCCAAGTACATAGTTGCTGAAAGGACACAAACCCATCACTCATAACACTCTCACACACACACGGAGAGACACACACACACACAAACACAGAGACACACGCAACACACACACACACACACACACACAGTCCCCTCTGACCACAGCTCAGTCTGACTGTGAGCCGTCGACCACAAGCGGTCGAGTCCAGGTCACATGACGTGACCACAGACCGTGAGAGGTTGACCGCTGTTTAGGGACCCCCCCCCCCTCCCCCTCCCCCTCCCCCTCCCTCTCCCGTTAACGGTGATCTTCTCTGCCGTAGGGGAGGGCCACAGAACACGCCACCTTGCCGGTGAGTATGTACGGTATGTTAGCGGTCGCGTTACGGTTGCCGAGCGACGCCGAACGTAACCATGACCGCAGAGCATGAGGGTGATGCACGGTCACCTAGAGAGAAGGGAGGGGGGGGAAGTTTCTAGAGAAACTTTAATGTGCCGGTCACTGCATTGAGCGCCTGGTTTTTGCTATGTGTGCCTCCCCCTCACACTGACCCAAGACCACACACACACACACACACACACACACACACACACACACACACACACACACACACCAGAGTTAACAGATCAAATTGAACTGACAGTTTGTTGTGATATTTAACCCTCCTGGACTGAGACCTCCCATCACTACTAAAGGAACAACTGCTTGCGTGTGTTTGTGTGTGTGTGTCTGTCTATAGGTGTGTGTGTCTGTGTATAGGTATGTGTGTGTGTGTGTCTGTGTATAGGTGTGTGTGTCTGTGTATAGGTGTGTGCCAGGGTGCTTGGCCACACACACACACACACACACACACACACACACACACACACACAAGCGCACACATTCTTGACAGGAAGATGGATCTCAGGAACAGTGTGTGTGTATGCGTGTGTGTGAGAGAGGAGGGTTGGGCATTATTTACATAGAGACTGAAAGTGAGAGCTTCCTGTCTCCTGTCTTGCTTCAGCCCTCCAATGGGACAAGAATGCACACTGTGTGTGTGTGTGTGTGTGTGTGTGTGTGTGTGTGTGTGTGTGTGTGTTCTGGTCCTTGTTACCTTGCACGGTGGGGGGGATTTCTCAGCTGATTGTTGTGAAGCTTAAGTTGCATAAACATGCGTGTGTGTGTCGGTGTGTGTCAGTGTGTGTGTTAGCGTGTGTCTGTTAGCGTGTATGTTAGTGTGTGTGTTAGCATGTGTTGTTAGCGAGTGCGTTAGTGTGTGTGTGTGTGTGTGTGTGTGTGTGTGTGTGTGTGTGTTAGCGGGTGTTAGCGTGTGTGTTAGTGTGTGTGTTAGTGTGTTTGTTAGTGTGTGTGTTAGTGTGTGTGTGTTAGTGTGTGTGTGTTAGTGTGTGTGTGTTAGTGTGTGTGTTAGTGTGTGTTAGTGTGTGTGTTAGTGTGTGTGTTAGTGTGTGTGTTGTGTGTGTTAGTGTGTGTGTTAGTGTTAGTGTGTGTGTGTGTTAGTGTGTGTGTGTTAGTGTGTGGGTGTTAGTGTGTGTGTGTTAGTGTGTGTGTGTTAGTGTGTCTGTGTTAGTGTGTGTTAGTGTGTGTGTGTTAGTGTGTGTTAGTGTGTTAGTGTGTGTGTGTTAGTGTGTGTGTGTTAGTGTGTGTGTGTTAGTGTGTGTTAGCCTGGCTGCAGGTCTCTGACGTTCCTGATTGACGTTCACTTGTTTAAAAAGTGGGACAGAACAGGATTGACTTACTGTAAACAGGACCTGAGGTAGCAGCTGTGGAGACACACACACACACACACACACACACACACACACAAAGTTGTTGATATTGGTCATATTCTGTGTGTATTACCATCTCCGCTTCAAAGACAATGCCATAACAATGGTCAAAACCAAGCCGTTCCGCCCCCCCCCCCCTCCACACACACACACACACACACACACACACACACACACACACACACACACACACACACAGGTTCAACAGTGTGCTCCAGAGAAGGAGAGGAGGAGGAGAGGTTAGAGCTGCTCTGCTTGTGTTCCTGTCAAACACTGAGCTTCTCCTCTCTCCTCTAATTCTCTCTATCTCTCTTCTCCTCCCACCCCATACTTTCTCTCTCTCTTCCTCTCTCCCTCTTTTTTGCCCTGCATCTGACCTTCCTCTCTCTCTCTCCCCCTCCATATCTGTCTCTCTCCCCCCCTCTCTCTCTCTCTCTCTCCCTCCCCTCCTCTCCCTTTCTCTCTCCCTCCCTCCTTTTCACCCTGCATCTGACCTTCCTCTCCTCCTGCCTCTCTCTCTCCCTCCCTCCCTCCCTATCTGTCTGTCTTTCCCCCTCTCTCTCTCCCTCCTTCACTCTCCTTCTCCCTCCCCCTCTTCCTCTCTCCCTCTTTTTCACCCTGCGTCTGACCTTCCTCTCTCCCTCCCTCCCTGTCTGTCTCTCCCTCTCTCTCTTTCTCTCCCTCCGCCCCTCTCCCTCCCTCCCTCCCTCCCAGTAATAGAGGTGTATTTGTACAGCCGTTAGGCTCTGAGTGTGTTTTAACGAGCTCTTTGATGAATCTCTCTTTCATGTACAGGATGGGGGGATGAGGAGAGGGAAGGAGAGATGGTGGCTGCCTCTAGACTCGTTTTTTCCCTCCTCCCCCCATCCGTCTCCCTCCTTTCCTGCGTACAGTATCACTGCCCCGGTCACATCTGTCCTTCTGTCCCTCTGCCTGTCCTTCGCACAATATTTCCCTCCTTTCCTCCCTCCCTCTCTCCACCCCGTCTCTCCCTCGAGTCCCTCCCTTTCGCCCTCCTCCCTCCCTTACACCTTCCTCCCTCCTTTCCTACCTCCCGTCTCTCCCTCCCTTTCTCCCT
>NC_137683.1:20128819-20131319 GCF_963989245.1 Nansenia antarctica
AGATGTGCAATTTGAGATTGTGTGTGGGTGTCTGTATCTGTGTGTGTGTGTGTGTGTGTGTGGGTTTGGGTGTGGGTCAATAGAGAAAGAAATGGAGATGGAGAGAGACAGAGAGAGAGACAGACAGACAGGGAGAGAGAGAGACAGAGAGAGAGACACAGACAGACAGGCAGAGTAGAGAAACAGGCAGGCAGACAGACAGACAGGCAGACAGACAGACAGGCAGGCAGACAGACAGACACAGGCAGAGTAGAGAAACAGGCTGGCAGACAGACAGACACAGACAGGCAGAGTAGAGAAATAGGCAGGCAGGAAGACAGGCAGGCAGACAGACAGGCAGCCATGGTGTCTTCCCTCCTGGCGGTCGTATGGTAGGACCCAGAGCTGAACTGATCTCTGCTGAGCTATATATAGAATCCTCTGTGGTCAGAGGAACCCTTGGCCGGCCCTGACGCTGTGTGTGTGTGTGTGTGTGTGTGTGTGTGTTGCGGTGTGGCGTCCCCCCAGTGGAGTGCATGCTCCAGCTCCAGCTCCTCTCATCCCCCTCATCCCTCTCTCCACTCGTCCTTCATCAGTCCATACTTCCACGGCCCTGTGGCGAGGGATGAGGTATTCTGTGTGCGTGTGCGTGCGTGTGTGTGTCTCTATCTGTGTTTGTATGTGTGTAGCGTGCGTAGTGTGTGTGTGTGTGCGTGTGTGTGTCTGTATCTGTGTTTGTGTGTGAGTGTGTGCGCGTGTGTGTGTCTGTATCTGTGTTTGAGTGTGTGTGTGTGCGCCGTGCGTTTGTGTGTGTGTGTGTGTCTCTATCTGTGTTTGTATGTGTGTAGCGTGCGTAGTGTGTGTGTGTGTGTGTCTGTATCTGTGTTTGTGTGTGTGAGTGTGTGCGCGTGTGTGTGTCTGTATCTGTGTTTGAGTGTGTGTGTTCTAATGGAGAGAGGTCCTGCAGCATTCCTGTGGTCAGTCCGAGAATTCCGAGCAATCCTGAGAGAGAGAGATGGCCCCTCCGCCCCCCTCCCCCGTCTTTAACTTCTCCTCTCTCACCCTTCTCATCTCCTCTTTTCCTCCCCCTCTCTTCCCCTCACCTCTCTTTTTTTCTACATCTTTTCCCTCCATCTCTCTTCTCCCTCTCTTCCTACAGAGAGAGAGAGAGAGAGAGAGAGAGAGAGAGAGAGAGAGAGAGAGAGAGAATTGACCTGGCCGTGGCCAGTATTACTGTACGTAGTGACAGTAGCAGACACCGTGAACTGTGTGTGTGTATCAGACAGTGTCAAGTGTGTGTCATGGATGTTATTCGTCCCAATGGGAGTTAATATCATCACAGAGGGGGAGGGAGGGAGGGAGGGAAGGAGGGGGAGACTCTCTGTGAACTCTGACCTCTTACCTCTGGGGAGTCTTGTCACGGACGGACGGGAACGAGGGAAGGAGGAGGTGGAGAAACCAGAGGAGGTGGAGAAAGAGAGGAATAGGAAAAGGGGGTGAGGATGAGGGAGAGGAGGGTTTAGAGGAGAGGGGGTGGGAGGAGGAGGAGGAGAGGGTGAGGTCAGACAGTGGAGAGGAAAGGGGGAGAACAGGAGGAGGAGGAGGAGGACGAGGAGAAAGCTGACCAGTGTTTGCCCTCTATGTCCTTCTACTCTTCCCATCTGATGACCTCACTCTGCTTGTTCATGAGAGAGAGAGAGAGAGAGAGAGAGAGAGAGAGAGAGAGAGAGAGAGATGACTAAAACACAAGCATGAATGTGTCGATGCAGAGAAAGAGTGAAAGGTTGAACATGAAAGAGTGCAGTCAGGTGAAAGTGATAGAGGGAGGGGGGGTAAAGTGATCCTTTCCTTTCTCTCCCTCCCCTCCCCTCCCCTCCTGTCTCCCTCTCTCTCTCTCTCTCTCTCTCCCCCCTCATGTCTCTCTCCCCCCCCCCCGTCCCCCCTCTCTTCCCCCTGTCACCTCTCTGGCAGTTTGAGGCAGGGGTCTGACATGTCTGTTCATCCGTGTGACCGTGCTCCCAAGGGGGGATAAAGAGAGAGGGAGAGGGGGATGAGAGGAAGAGAAAGGGAGGGACAGGGGAGGATGAGCACCAGACGGACGTCTAAATGCTCACCCCGTGGTCCTTTTTTGTAGCCACACACACACACACCCCCCCACACACACACACACACACACTGGACACACACACACACACACACACACCAGCCAGAATTCCACTGGGCCCGCTGAAGCGGTTTGTCACACTGACCGGGTCAGTGGAGCGAGGGATGGAGACAGATATAGGAGAGAGGGATGAAATGAGAGAGAGGGCCTGAGGAATGATAAAGAGAGGGATGGAGTGTGTGTGTGTGTGTGTGTGTGTGTGTGTGTGTGTGTGTGTGTGTGTGTGTGTGCGCGCGTGTGTGCATGCATGCTTGTGTCAGCTGTTTATCTGAGGTGGGGGGGTGTTTTACTGTGACACAGAACAATCTGCCCCCCCCCCCCCACACACACACACAACACACACACACACACACACAC
>NC_137683.1:20133868-20136368 GCF_963989245.1 Nansenia antarctica
CCTATCACTTGCAATACGCATACACACACACACACACACACACACAAAGAGCAAGAGACACACACAGACATAGAGACAGAGACACTCTCACAGTCTGACACACGCAGTAAAACAAACAGAGTGCAGAGTAGTGATGACAGTGATGGTTATCGCCGTGGCGATAACACGCAGGTGGCTGTAGTAATGATGGGAGAGCTATCGCTATGACAACACGGTTATGTGTCCTTAACGATCACTATCAGCCTATCAGCTCTGATACTGTGGACACAGTGACACACACACACACACCCACACACACACACACACACACACACACACCCACACGGTAATTATAGAACTTTATGTTCCTGAGTGGTTGTGGCTCCAGAGCCAGCCCCTCGTGGCCCAGCCTTGGTGGTCTCTGTGCCCAGAGAGGATGCACCCTGCTGGGCTTAGCCTCCCTCACCACCCCCCTAACCTCCTGGAGCTCCATACCAGACCAGTCCCCTGTGACAGAGCTGGTACACCACGTCCTCTCATGTGACACACTCACACACTCACACACACACACACACACACACACACACACACACACAGTCTAGAACCCGTGGTCCAAACCTCCCCTCCCCTCTCTCCAGTGTGTGTGTGTGTGTGTGTGTGTGTGTGTGTGTGTGTGTGTGTGTGTGTGTGTGTGTGTGTGTGTGTGTGTGTGTGTGTGTGTGTGTGTGTGTGTGTGTGTGTTGCTCTCTGCATCTTGTTCTACATGTAATACCACACTATGGTTAACAACCTCCTTATCTCCCTCTCTCTCTCTCCCTCTCCCCCCCTCTCCCTCTCCCTCCCCCCCTCCCTCCCTCCCCCAGGATGAGAGACACCAGCCGTAAGAACAACATGTTCGCTCAGTTCCGTAAGAATGAGAGAGACAAGCAGCGGCTGATCGACACGGTCGTCAAGCAGCTGAGGAACCTCATCTCCGCCCACCAGGCCTGAACCCAGCCTTCCCATTGGCTACGGCTTTCTCACGCCCTCCCCCACCAGGCCTGAACCGAGGAATCCTATTGGCTACCGCATCATCACACCCGCCCACCAGGCCTGAACCAAGCAATCCGATTGGCTACAGCAACCACGTTTCATCATATTCTTTTTTTTTTAATAATTTTATTTTCAGATTTTCAAATACATACGAAAATACAAACAGTAGCAAGCAGTAGCAAATACATTTTTTTTTTTTTTTTTTTTTTTTTACCACAACAAAAGATAAACATAAATAAATAAATAAAATAAGCATCCAGAATCTGTTACGTATGTGTCATGGCCATCACCAGGTCACAGGACAATCATAATAACATCAGGGCTGTCGTGGAAAGGATAGGTTTTCTACTAATCCCATAAAGGGGCGCCATACCACATTACATTTATTTCTAGATCCCTGCATGGTGTATCTCAGCTTTTCGAGCTTCAAGTTCAACATGACTTCCTTTACCCACTGTAAGAAAGACGGAGGCCGTACTGACTTCCAACCAAAAACAATGAGACGGTGAGCTAACAGTGAGGCAAACGCAATTGCATTTTCTTGATGGGTGGTAACACTGTTTTTTAAAGGACATACACCAAAAATAGCTGTAATTGGATTTCGATCAATATTAATGTTACACATAATTTAAAAAAACACTTAAAAACGGATGTCCAAAAATCAACCAGCGATGGACATGACCCGAACATGTGACCCAAAGTAGCTGGGCTCTGATGACATCTCAAACACCTGGGGTCTACAGATGGATATGTTTTGGCCAGTCTTTCATTGGCAAGATGCAGGCGATGGAGGACTTTACATTGAATGAGACCAAGCCTCTGATTTTGACCTCCCGCAGCCTCCCCTGACGTAGAGGCCAGCCTCCATGGTGTCCTTGTACATGAGAACCTCCTTCCTCTCCACCCAGAAGTGAACCTCTTCTCTCTCACGTCTTCCAACATGGCTTCCCCCCCCTCATAGACACACTCTTAGAAAGGGGGGGTTGCCAGATTGTATATCTCACACTATACTCGTAGACACATTGTTAGTAAGGGGGGGGGGTTGCTAGATTGTAGAAATGGGGGTTGCCAGATTGTATATCTGACACTATAATCTTAGACACTCTGTTAGGAAGGGGGGTTGCCAGATTGTAGAAAAGGGGGTTGTCAGATTGTATATCTCACACTATAATCACACAGCACTGCCTGGGGCAGGATATTTCCCCAAAGCTCTGGCAACACACTTCCAGTCCACTGGACATCCTACCTACCCACCGGCCTGCCCTGGGGATCTCTGGGGTGGGCAGAGTGATGCATCTTGGGACATGAAGTATCATATCGAGCCTTGTAATGGAATCTTTTCTTGCTGTGTTTCTTTGCTAGGCTGGAGTTTGATGAGCAATGCCTATACAGTACAGTTTGACTAGTAATGCCTATATGGTGTAGTTTGACTAGTAATGCCTATACAGTAGTATTGCCCTTACAGTACAGTTTGACTAGTAATGTCTAT
>NC_137683.1:20157614-20160114 GCF_963989245.1 Nansenia antarctica
AGGACGGAGAGGGGGTGGGGGGGTTGAGAGAGTAGAGAGAGGGGAAGATGGGGGGAAGAGGTAGGAGGGAGGAGGAGGGGATAGGAGGCATAGAGAGAGAGAGAGGGAGGGAGGAGAGAGAGAGGGAGGGAGGGAGAGAGAGAGAGGGAGGGAGGGAGGGAGAGAGAGAGAGGAGGGAGGGAGGGAGAGAGAGAGAGGGAGGGAGGGAGGGAGGGAGAGAGAGAGAGAGGGAGGGAGGGAGGGAGAGAGAGAGACAGAGAGATAAAGAGAGAGAGAGACAAACACTTGACCTCTTAAAGTATTTACCTGTATTTGTCTGTCTCTGCCTGTCTGCACCCCCCCTCCCCTCCTCCTTGCCCTGCCCCTGCCCTCCCCCTACACTCCCCCTGCCCTCCACCTCCCCTCCCTCTGCCCTCCCCCCTACCCTCCGCCCTGCCCTCCACCTCCCCTCCTACATGCCTTCCCCCTGCCCTCCCCCTGCCCTCCCCCTGCCCTCCACCTCCCCTCCCCCTACCCTACCCTCCGCCCTGCCCTCCCCCTACCCTCCGCCCTGCCCTCCACCTCCCCTCCTACATGCCTTCCCCCTGCCCTCCCCCTGCCCTCCCCCTACCCTCCGCCCTGCCCTCCACCTCCCCTCCTACATGCCTCCCCCTGCCCTCCCCTGCCCTCCCCCTTGCCCCGCCAGCCCAGCACAACAAGACCCAGGCAGCAGGATTGGGTCCAGATGAGACTATATAAGTCAGTCCATTTAGGGTGCTGAGTGGGGGATGTGGGGGGGGGGGGAGAGGGAGGGGGGAGAGGGAGACAGAGAAGGGGTTGGAGGAGGTTAGCCTTGGAGATGCGGCATTCAAGGTCGAATCACAGTCAATTGGATTCATGTGTACTCTCAACTGTAAGGACTCTCTCTTTCTCTCTCTCTCTCTCTCCTCTACCCCCTCTCTCTCCCCCCCCTCCCCCCCCCCCACCTCTCTCTCTCTCTCTCTCTCTCTCAATTCAATTGTTTCAATTTTAAACGACTTTATTGGCGATGGGAAACATACATAGGAACCATTTACATTGCCAAAGCAAGTGTGAAGATAAAAACTAAAACAAAAGAATGTAATGGACATATAATTAAAGGTATACTAGAATAAATAAATAAAACCCCTCCTTGCCTTGTCTCTCAGGTCATTCACAGCTTTGTTGAAGTTACCAGTGGTGCTGATGTTTAGGCCAACCTAGGTATAAATGTGTACTTGGTCATATAGACTGTACTCGTCCAGGGTGGGGTGGGCTGCCAAGTATACGTTTGGCTTCATTGCACACTCTCTGGATATTTGAGCGTTTACCTTTTGGATGAAGGCCAGGTGGAAATCCCACCTGGGTAGCAGGGTAGAGATGACTAGCTCATGTTAGGGAATGTGGGGGAGGCCTTAGTTATCACTCCCTTGGTAGACTTGGCCACCTCTTCTCCCTGCTTCTACCCAACCTCTCTTCAACTTCAACTTCAAGAACTGACCTTCGAACATTAGCCTCTAGAATGTCTTAATATTTGGTTGAATCCATTCTTCCTTTCATCCGCACAATATTGCCTGTGTTCCCAGCTGTTACACAACCCCATCTTCACCCTTTTTTCTCCAAACATACCTTCTTTGGTTGTGGCCAAAAAGTTCCATTTTGGTTTCGTCAGCCAAAAGCACATTGTCCCAATAGGCTTCAGTTTCTCAAGGTTTTCTTTTGCATATTTCATATGCTTAATTTTGTGTTGAGGTCGTAGCTACTCTGCCATGTAGGTCTTTGTTGTTTAAGGTACACTGTATTGTGAGCATTTTCTCACCAGATCTCAGGCCATTTTTCTTGGTCTTCCAGATCTTGCCCTGACTTCAATTGTTCCATTTATTTTCCATTTTCTGATGATGTTTCTGACAGTGGAAATGGGTAGTTTGAAACGTTGCAAGAGTTCTTTGTAGCCTTCTCCTTGATGGTGGAAGTTAACTATCTGGATTCTGACATCCTTGGACAACTGTTTAGTGGAAACCATGGTTTTTAACACTAGACACAACAGCCACCGCAGTCGGGATACTTTAGAAGGCACGAGTTATTTCAGAATATCTAGTTCAACCCTGGAATTATATTCACCTGATTCATTGAAGCCCTAACGAGTAAATCACCTTGGTCTGTGCCTTGGTAATCATCTTCTCAAAAAGGTAACAAAGAATGATCCAAAAGGGTTCCCAAACTTTTGCTTTAAAATGTGAAGAAAGGTGTCATGTTTCACTTTATAGCATTTAGTGTTCAGGTTTGCTTTCAATCACTTATAACAGACATTTAAACTAGGGTGCCCACATTTTTGCACCCCACTGTATCTAACGTCACCTAGATGAACTAACCGTATAACAATAAATCAATTTAATCTTTTTCCAGCTAGGGATTGTTTCAACTTGACGTTAGGCCTGGGAGCAGATATTTTGGAAAGGAGGGAGATGATTTGAAGATGGTGTGTGTGTGTGTGTGATAGATA
>NC_137683.1:20165114-20172614 GCF_963989245.1 Nansenia antarctica
AGGGGGCGAGAGGGGGAGGAGGATGGAGAGAAGGAGAGAGAAGGGAGGAGAGGGGGAGGGATGGGGAAACCTCATTGGAGGAGATTTTTCTGAGGCTCCTCCCCTTCGGACATGCTCCTCCAATGTCCCGTGAGAAGGAGGCACAAGTCACAATGCTGGAAGAAGGAAGGATTTCTACCTTTTAAACATTATTTCAAATTATTATTATTATTATTATTATTATCATTATTACTATTATTAATATTATTATTATTGTTATTATTATTATTATCATCATCATCATAATAATAATTATCATTATGATGATGATGATGATGATTATTAATAATATTAATAATATTATTAAGAGTAGAGGAACTGTACAGAGGGGTACTGGGGGGAGAAGAGGTGTTTAGGAAGGACAGTCAAGATGAAGAGATAAAAAAATAAAAAAATAAAAATAGAAGAGGGAACGCATGGCTTTATGGTGGTTTAACAATAAACACATTTAATATCTTTATTTGCGTTCACATTTTACAATAAAATTCTTGAACACAAACAGTATTAGTTGCACCAGCATAGGACACTCGATAATTCAAGCTTTAAATCTGTCTATGGGTACAGGTAGCAGCGTCTCCTCCATATGTGGCGGCTGCCAATTATTGCTGATATTGAGCAGAATTTTGCCACGGCCTTTGCTTTAGGCTTGGGAATTCCTGCCATCTGCAACCCCCTGACGACTAGTCTGTGGACATTACCAAGGCTTCCAAATATAAACACTAATAGTTTACATTTGTACCCAAGCTGTACAATGGCATCTTTGAGTGGATGGTACTTCACAACTTTGGTAAGAAAGGCCTCTTCTAGGCTATAGTCAAACGCGCAACCCACTTCCAAAATGAGACACACACACACACACACCTACACAGTGAAATGAGGGCTGGTATCAGACACATGTGGTTTAGGGTGGCAGCATTCCTCTGGGTTTTCTAAGGGTCACAGTGAGCCTCATCTTCTGCCTTTCCTCTTTCACCGCTGTTTACTTGCTGTGCGTGTGTGTGTGTGTGTGTGTGTGTGTGTACAGTGTGTGCCAGAGCCCAAGTAAACAAATGTTTTGGTTTCGTAAACAGAGTATGAGAATGGAAAGGTGAAGGCTTTCTCACAGCCCCCCCCCACCCCACCCTCTAGCCCTGCCTGGTTTAAGACAATCACTCTGAAGGTCATGATCCCACAACACTGAAGACCTACAGGTATGAGATTGGCTTGATGCAGGTGTATGTGTGTGTGTGTATGTGTGGGTGCCTGCCTGTCTGTGTGTATGTGTGTGTGTGTGTGTGTGTGCCTGTCATTGTGTGTGTTTGTGTCTGTGTGTGTATGTGTGTGTGTGTGTGTGTGTGTGGCACATTCAGGCCACACACACTAAGGCACACCCCCGTAATGTACCTATGAATACAAGATGGTATCTCCCAGCTGTTTTTGTCCTCCAGATGTAATCTTGCTCTCTTCCGTTCCGAAGCCATCATCCCTCTGTTCTCACCTGGTGAATCACCTGGCCAGGTATGCAGGAGAGGAGAGGGGTAAACAACATGACAATGCTGCTACCCAGAAGGGGAACACACAATGGCTCTGTTCCAAATCCACCCCTAGCCCCTAGTCCCTTGTTCCTAACCCCTACCCCCTACCCTCTAGCCCTAGTCCCTAGCCCGTAGCCCCTAGTCTCTAGTGCCTAACCCCAAGTCCCTAGTCTTCCCTCTTCTCTCCTCTTCTCTCCACTTTCTCTCCATTTCTCTTCACCTCTCCTCTCCTCTCCTCCCCTCTCCTCTCTTCTCCTCCTCTCTATTTTTCTCCTCTCCATTTCTATCCTCTTCTCCTCTCCTCTCCTCACCTCTCCTCTCATCTCATCTCCTCCTCTCTCATCTCCTCTCCCCTCCTCTCCTCTCCTCCCCTTTCCTCTCCTCTCCTCTCCTCTCCTCTCCTCTCCCCTCCTCTCCTCTCCGCTCCTCTCCTCTCATCTCCTCCTCTCCTCCTCTCTCCTCTACTCCTCTCTCATCTCCTCCTCTTCTCCTCT
The DNA here is from genome assembly GCF_963989245.1 of Nansenia antarctica. Taxonomy (NCBI): domain Eukaryota; kingdom Metazoa; phylum Chordata; class Actinopteri; order Argentiniformes; family Microstomatidae; genus Nansenia; species Nansenia antarctica. The sequence continues at coordinate 20,167,162 of NC_137683.1, forward strand.
CCTCCTCCCTGACATGTGGTTTGTATTGGGAGGTTCCTGGTGTGTATCTGAGACTGGGATCTCTCTGCGATCGCTCGTTGACCTCCGCAATGCTCAACAGAAGCAAAACACGCGACACGCTCATCGCGTGTATGTGTATGTGTGTGTGTATGTGTGTATTTCAGCATGCATGCGCAAACACAGACAGACAGTCACAAACACGCACACAGACACACACACACACACACACACACACACACACTCACACTCACACTCACACTCACACTCACACTCACACTCACACTCACACTCACACTCACACTCACACTCACACTCACACTCACACTCTCACACACACACACACACACACACACACACACACACACAGAGACACACACACAGAAGACTGGCTTGCATTACTAAAGCTCTTGCCTTTGTGTATAAAACAGCAGAAGAAAAATAAAGCGAGAAAGGGTCAAATGATGGACAGAGACAAACATTCACTGGTTTATACCAGAACCCCTGTACCCCACTGAGAGAGGGAGAAGGATGTTGGGAGAGAGAGAGAGAGAGAGAGAGCTAAGGACTGTGAGAGAGAGAGAGATCAAGAGAGGGAGAGATAGAGTCCCCCAGCACCCCGCTGAGAGAGGAGAGAGAGAAGGAGAGAGAGAGATAGTGGTGGGAGAGAGACAGAGAGACAGAGAGAGAGAGAGAGATGGAAAATTGTATACAGTTAGAATGAAGCAGCATTGCCAATGAACTCTGTTGAAGTGGTGATTTTGTCTTTTAGAGGGAGAGGGAGAGAGTGACAGAAAAAAAACCCATCCTTTTAACCTCTCAACAGATAATGTACGACTTCAATTGTACACTGCATTCATACCAAGGGAGGCTGGTGGAGGTAGAAATCGGAGGACAGGCTCATTGTAACGCACGGGACGGAATGAGGAACGGTATCACGGTAACACCTGTGACTGACTGACTGACTCACAGACACAATCTGTCTCCCACACTGATGGAACTGAAGCTTTTGCGTGAGTGTTGACGATGCGTCATTCCCTAAAGGATAAAGTAGAAGCCGCACACTCTCGTTCCAGATGTAAAAAGTATACATTTATTGACAACAGTTTTCGGCCAGAAGCCTTTGTCAAGTCTTGATGCGTCATTCGATGCGTCATTCCCTAACAACGACAGTATCACACGGTGTGGTGAACACCCCATTACGTTTAAGTCTGTGATATACAGTACGGTGTTTGATGGGTGGTGGCTGAGGTAGTCAATCAAAGGTAATTAAAAGTCTTGCTCATGGACAATTGAAGAAAGTGTATTCCATACAGCGCGCTGGGTACTTCTCTCAGGAGGTTGAGAGGACGAACAACAATATGTTTGTAGGCAGTCCTTCTCATAGGCAGCAAATTGATGGTCAAGCAGGCACCTGTCTATCACAAATCAAACCAACATTGACACGGCTCCGATCAGTCTACTTGACCAAATAGAAGGTGCCCTTCAGTAGCTAGTCGTCATAGCAACCCAGCCATAGGACCTGTCTCTGAGGCTAAGTTTAATAAAGCATACACTGGGATAATAGATGACAAAATAAAACCATATAACTGCAAAACTCGCAAAATCATTTTCATATCAACGGCAGCTGTGGAAAAACACGTCAGTCGCTCATTGCGCCCCTAGCGGTCCTCTTCCAAGGACCTTTTAATGAAACAGTGTCACATATGGTATATGGCCTTTTAATGAAAATGGTATATGACAGTCTCACACGCCTGCCTCCTTCCAGTTCTGCATCCAGTTGAAGGCATGATTCAAGTAGATCGCGCAACCCGGCAATGCCGAAATGTGTGAAAGGGACCAACACGGTAATTGTCGGGCATTTCGTTCACGTGTGAACGGTGAAAATGCCCGGTTGGCACAGCTTGGTATTCCATGGAAATTACAGGGAACTATGTGTGAAATGGGCTACAGATATGCTCAAGGCTCTGACGAGGCTCTGACCAGGCTCTGAGTCACTTGCAGATCAAAGAGACCAAGTTACAGGAAGGGAGTATTTGCCATTAACGTGGTTTAACAAGAATACGCTAATTTGCAGGATCCTGGGTATCTCTAGTTGTCTACTCTGATTCTCTCTCTCTCTCAATTTGAACTTGTGCTTTTTTGAAGAAGAAGAAGAAGAAGAAGAAGAAGAAGAAGCAAGAACAACAAAATACATCAACAATAACAATGTGAAGCTATAAACAGTCAATACAATGTCACTTCTTATGATATGGAAAGAGGCCACATACTAAGTTGCCAATGTGGCATACTCAGTTTTCCCCCAGTAAGTACGAGAGAGGTTTTCTAGCAAAGTCTGTCAAAGTCTTTAAAAGACTGGCAACATATGTTGGAATTGGGGGAAGTTGAATGTTCTAATGTGCTCATAATTGTTTTACAAAAGAAGAGAAAGTGTTTTTCTGTTTCTACTCCTCTCTGAATCTCTTTCTCCCCCCCCCCCTCTTCCTCTCTCTCTCTCTCTCTCTCTCTCTCTCTCTCTCTCTCTCTCAGATGACATAACCCCCCAGGCAGCCCCTTTCCTTCACCGTTTTGTATCATTGAGATCCAATCCTCCATCTGACGCCTTCATCATCCACATTACAGTTAAGAGGTCCTGGGGGGTGAGCCGACGTCTGCTGTCGTCTGTTTTACCTTCCTATTTCCACTGGTATTTACTCAGTATTTCATAACAATTACAACAACAACAACAGTGTGCACTAACTTCAACGTATTTTGATTTTGAACAATGTTCCATACCTCTCATTCTAGAACCGTCCAGAACAGCATTCCATACCTCTCATTCTAGAAGCCTCCAGAACCACGTTCCATCCCACTCATTCTAGAACCCTAACCCTGCTCCAGAACGACCTCAGAACGCAGGGTCATCCGCTTAGCAACAGAACTCACTCTGACAAAACTGCAGATTCTGCACACGTGACCTGCCGGGTCTGTTTCATTGGACAGAGACAGGGCTTTGGGGGAGTGGGGGGGGGGGCTATCACAACCACCACTCCAGCAGTTTTGGACCGGGCCCGGAACCGCTAGGCCCGCTGCGGTCCAATAATAATATCACCTAGAACAACTAACATCACGTACCGTCACGTATCATGTAATCTGATTAGATTAGGACTCCCAGTTCAAACACATCACTCATCGGGTCCTCCCTCAGCTGGTCCTGAACACAGCCAAGAGAGGGGGGAGGCGGGGGGTGGAGGGATAGAGAGAGAGGGGGAAAGAAAGAGAGAGAGAGGGGGTGGAGATAGAGAGAGGGAGAGAGAGAGAGACAGAACGAGAGAGAGAGAAAGAGAAAGAGACAGGGGATAGATGGGGGGGGTGGAGAAGGAGGGAGGGAGAGAGAGGGAGGGAGAGAGAGTGAGGGAGAGAGAGGGCAGTGGAGAGGGAGAGAGAGAGAAAGAGAGAGGGAGTGTTGATTAAGAAGAGATGGAGGAGAGAGTGATGGATGGTGACACACTGAGCAACACTGCTGTAAATCTCAACACCCTTCAAGCTGTTGGACTGCAACACTTCCCCCAGAGAGAGAAGGGGAGAGGGGGGAGAGAGAGGGGGAGAGAGAGGGGGAGAGGGGGCTGATGAGAGTGTGAAATAAAGGCCGGAGGCAGCGGGTGGGAGGGTGACAGCCAGGCTGTCTGTATGTGTGTGTGTGTGTGTGTGTGTGTGTATGTGTGTATGTGTATATGTGTGTGTGTGTGTGTGTGTGTATATGTGTGTATGTGTGTATATGTGTGTGTGTGTGTGTGTGTGTGTTGTGCGTGTGTGTGTGTGTGTGTGTGTGTGTGGTGTGTGTGTGTGTGTGTGCGTGTGTGTGTGTGTGTGTGTGTGTGTGTGCGTGTGTGTGTGTGTGTGTGTGTATGTGTGTGTGTGTGTGTGTATGTGTGTGTGTGTGTGTGTGTGTGTGTGTGTGCGTGTGTGTGTGTGTGCGTGTGTGTGTGAGAGGTTGGTGGTGAGCCATGTAAAACGAGAACATTATCACCTCTGGGAAAAATCTGTCATTGGCTCCCTCTCTCTGCCCCCCCCACCCTCCCTTCTCTCTCTCTCGCTCCCTCTCGATTTCCGCCCTCTGTCTCTCACTCTCTCCCTCGCCCTCGCTCTCTCCCTCCTTCTCTCTTTCTCTCTCTCTCTCCTTTTCTCTCTCTCCCTCCTATCTCTCTCTCTCTCTCTCTGCCCCCCCCCTCTCTCCCTCCTCCTCTCCCTCCTTCTCTCTTTCTCTCTCTCTCTCCCCTCTCTCTCTCCTTTTCTCTCTCTCCCTCCTATCTCTCTCTCTCTCTCTCTGCCCCCCCTCTCTCTCCCTCCTCCTCTCCCCCCTTCTCTCTCTCTCGCTCTCTCTCTCGCTCTCTCTCGATTTCCGCCCTCTGTCTCTCACTCTCTCCCTCCTTCTCTCTCTCCCTCCTATCTCTCTCTCTCTCTGCCCCCCCTCTCTCTCCCTCCTCCTCTCCCTCCTTCTCGCTCCCTTCTCTCTCTCTCTCTCCCTCCCTCCTTCTCTCCCTCTATCTGTGCTGAACCAGTGAACCCTGTGGTAGTCCCTCTGCGGAGGGAGATTACCCCCTAATCCATGTGAAGACCGGCACACGATGCCTTCACCCCCTCCTTAACACACACGCACACACACACACACGCACACACACACGCAGGCACACACATACACACACATAGTTTGTGTGTGTGTGTGTGTGTCTGTCTGCAGGTGCGTGCGCATGTGTTTGTGTCTATGTGTGTGTGTGTGTGTGTGTGTGTGTGTGTTAGAGGTGAGGTAGAGTCAGTCAGGGAGCAAGGGGGGTCATGGGTTCAGGGGGGTTGGGGGGGCTCGGAAGGGCAGGATTACAGGGATCACTGCGCGTGTCATGGCCCCCCTCTGATCCCCCTCGCTCTCTCCCCCTCTCCCCTTCTCCTCTCCCTCTCCTCCCCGTCTCCTCCTCTCCTCCTTTCCTCCTCTCCTCCTCTCCTCCTCTCCTTCTCCATCCCCCTCTTTCCTTCCATTCCTCCCTACGTGCTAATTCCTGCAGGAATTAGGATCAACCTCACACACACACACACGCACACACACACACACGCACACACACACATACACGCACAGACACAGACACACACACATACGCACGAGAGAGAGAGAGAACGGGAGGGGGGGTGGAGAGAGAGACCGAGAGATGGGGGGGATAGAGAGAGAGAGGGGAGGGATAGAGAGAGAGAGGGGGGGATAGAGCGAGAGAGGGGGGATAGAGAGAGAGAGAAAGGGGAGGGGAGGGATAGAGAGAGAGAGAGGGGAGATAGAGAGAGGGGGGTAGACAGAGATAGATGGGGGGATAGAGAGAGAGAGAGGGGAAGGATAGAGAGAGAGGGGGGGGGGATAGAGAGAGAGAGGGGAGGGATAGAGAGAGAGAGAGAGGGGAGGGATAGAGAGAGAGATAGGGGGGGTAGAGAGA
>NC_137683.1:20180114-20185114 GCF_963989245.1 Nansenia antarctica
CCACCTATTTCCTGTCTCTGACCTAGCCCAAGCTGCCTACTTCCTGTCTCCTAACAAACCCAAACTTAGCTTCCTAATTACAAACGATTAACCCGAATTACAAAGACATCTACACTCATCGAACACTTTATTAAGAACACTATATGAATACTGGGCCACCCTTTGCTCTCAAAACAGCCTAAATTCTTACACTTACAAGCAGTGAATCTCCTATTCTACCACTCCCAAAGGTGTTCTATTGGATTCAGATCCGGTGACTGGGAAGGCCACTGAAGAACACAGAACTCATTGTCATGTTCATGAAACCGGTTTGAGACTACTTTTGCTTTGTGACATGGTGCATTATCATGCAGGAAGTAGCCATTAGAAGACGGGAACACTGTGGCCATGAAGGGATGCACATGGTCAGCAATGATACTCTAATAGGCTGTGGCATTCAAGCGATGATTTATTGCTATTAACAGGTATTTGCCCACACCATTATACCACCTGAATGAATGAGAAGATGTACAGTTGTTCCTAATAAAGGGTTTAGTGAGTGTATGGACTTGGTATCCACTCTGAATGCGTCTTGGAGGCCAGTTTTGGACGTGAACATCAAGAAGAAGAAGAAGAAGAAGAAGAAGAAGAAGAAGAAGAAGACTCTCCAGGCCTGAGGGAAGGGAGGGTCTGGAGTACACGTCAGACTTCATCTAAGAAGCTTCTGAGGAAACTCACCCCTTTGTTTGATACCATTCCTCATTCCGTCCCACTCAACGCAACACGATTGCCGTCCCGTCCTCTGATGTCTACCTCCTCCAGCCTCCCCTGTCCTCTGATGTCTACCTCCTCCAGCCTCCCCTGTCCTCTGATGTCTACCTCCTCCAGCCTCCCCTGTCCTCTGATGTCTACCTCCACCAGCCTCCCCTCTCCTCTGATGTCTACCTCCTCCAGCCTCCCCTGTCCTCTGATGTCTACCTCCACCAGCCTCCCCTGTCCTCTGATGTCTACCTCCACCAGCCTCCCCTGTCCTCTGATGTCTACCTCTACCAGCCTCCCTTGTCCTCTGATGTCTACCTCCACCAGCCTCCCCCGTCCTCTGATGTCTACCTCCTCCAGCCTCCCCTGTCCTCTGATGTCTACCTCCACCAGCCTCCCCTGTCCTCTGATGTCTACCTCCACCAGCCTCCCCTGTCCTCTGATGTCTACCTCCTCCAGCCTCCCCTGTCCTCTGATGTCTACCTCCACCAGCCTCCCCTGTCCTCTGATGTCTACCTCCACCAGCCTCCCCTGTCCTCTGATGTCTACCTCCACCAGCCTCCCCTGTCCTCTGATGTCTACCTCCACCAGCCTCCCCTGTCCTCTGATGTCTACCTCCACCAGCCTCCCCTGTCCTCTGTTGTCTACCTCCACCAGCCTCCCCTGTCCTCTGATGTCTACCTCCACCAGCCTCCCCTGTCCTCTGATGTCTACCTCCACCAGCCTCCCCTGTCCTCTGATGTCTACCTCCACCAGCCTCCCCTGTCCTCTGATGTCTGCCTCCACCAGCCTCCCCTGTCCTCTGATGTCTACCTCCACCAGCCTCCCCTGTCCTCTGATGTCTACCTCCTCCAGCCTCCCCTGTCCTCTGATGTCTACCTCCACCAGCCTCCCCTGTCCTCTGATGTCTACCTCCACCAGCCTCCCCTGTCCTCTGATGTCTACCTCCACCAGCCTCCCCTGTCCTCTGATGTCTACCTCCACTAGCCTCCCCTGTCCTCTGATGTCTACCTCCACCAGCCTCCCCTGTCCTCTGATGTCTACCTCCACCAGCCTCCCCTGTCCTCTGATGTCTACCTCCACCAGCCTTCCCTGTCCTCTGATTACCTCCACCAGCCTCCCCTGTCCTCCGATGTCTACCTCTACCAGCCTCCCCTGTCCTCTGATTACCTCCACCAGCCTCCCCTGTCCTCTGATGTCTACCTCCCCTGCCCCAGACCTCCATAGACCACCACCTGATGTAAAGCCTCTGCCAAAGGGAAAGTATGGGTAAATATCAATAACAACAGAACAATAACAACAATAACAATGATCTAGTAAAGCGTGTGTTTTTATTAGCATTGAGCTGAGCTGGTCATTATCAAATCACTGCCTACTGTAAGGTTGACCTCTGGGAGCGTTTATGAGGTGTGTCGACTGTGTTTTAACGACCCTGAATCAGTCATATTCAACCCAAGCCCGTAAACACCAGAACCTGGAACAACAATCATACTAACAGTCTTAGTTAGGCCATTGTTATTATTATTATTTCCCTTTGTTTTCATATTTCAACAAACTTCCTTTTAAAGGCAGGAAGGTGTTCCAGAGGGAGTGGTTGTGCGTGTGTGCGCCAGGGGCCAGGGTGAATGTGCGTGTGTGTGTGTGTGTTTGTGTGTGTGTGTGTGTGTGTGTGTGTGTGTGTGTGTGTGTGTGTGTGTGTGTGTGTGTGGTGTGGATCGCACATCATTTCCACATAAATGGCAACGATGGGAATACAGTACATTGATGAAAGGATATGATGCAGAGATTAAACTGGGAATGCTGAAGAGTAGAGGAGGGGATGGGAGGAGGGGAGAGGAGGGAAGAGAAGAGGAGAGGGGAGGGGACGAAGGGAGAGGAGAGGAGAGGAGAGGTGAGGAGGGAAGGGGAGAGGAGGGGAGGAGAGGAGAGAGAAGAAGGGAGGGGAGGGGAGGAGGGGAGAGGAGAGCAGAGGAGAGGGGAAGGGAGGGGAGGAGGGGAGAGGAGGGGAGAGGAGGGGAGGAGAGAGGAGGGGAGGGGATGGGAGGAGAGAGGAGGGGAGGAGAGTGGAGGGGAGGAGGGGAGAGGAGAGGAAGAGGGGAGAGTAGGGGAGGGGAGGTAACCATGTGGTCCTGGACCAGGATGTTTGGTTGTGGTTCATATGACCCAGGACTTGAATCACCTAAACCACATGCTCTCTAACCTATACAGTCAGATGTGTGTGTGTGTATGTGTGTGTGTGTGTGTGTGTGTGTGTGTGTGTGTGTGTCTGTGTGTGTGTGTGTGTGTGTGCCTGTGTGCATGTGTGTCTGTGTTTGTGTGTGTCAGCAGGATGTTTTGGTTGTGGGTGTCATGTGACCGAGCGGCGTCGCCGGGGTGACTGTGTTGTTGCAGTTACCGTGGTTACCGTACGTCACCTGACTTGAGTCACCTGACCTCCCCCCGCCCCCTCCCCTCCCCTCCCCTTCCCCCCTCCGCTCCCCTCTGAATAGACAGTGTTCCCTAACCACAACCATGACTTGAATCCCCACAGACTCACTGGTACTCGACCCTACAGTAAACACTAGTATGGATGTGGTCATGTCGACCATGTACGGTCTTAAAGCAGGATGTTTTGATTGTGGTTTGTATGACAAAGGACTTCAATCACCTAAACCTAAAACCTACATTTTGTTTAAATTACATTAAGATATGTGTGTGCGTGAGTGTGTGTGTGTGTGTGTGTGTGTGTGTGTGTGTGTGTATGTATGTGTGTGTGTGTGCATGTGTGTGTGTTTGTGTGTGTGTGTTCCTGCCTGCATGTGTGTGTGTGTGTGTGTGTGTGTGTGTGTGTGTGTGTGTGTGTGTGTGTACAAGGAGGAGAGGGAAGGAGGACCATGTTGTCTACCTACTATGAATACAGTATATGTGACACAGTCTGATCATTTGGTCAGCATGTCGGCAACCAATCAAAATGTTCAGACTTTTCTTTTGAAACACGGAGCTACGTTTCAACGTTGTTGAGAATCACAACAAAACTCAATAGTCAAGCCAAAATACTGCAACAAAATCGATTGGGTGAGTAATCCCGACTGCTACCTAGTTAACTATAACACTACTTTACATTGTTAGCAGGCTCACAAAACAAGCTGTGTAGTTGACTAGCGATGTGATTTTCAACAATGCGGAAATGTATTCATATCTTTCTAAAGGAAAGTCTGATCATTACATCGCATCCCGTCATGAGGACCAAAGCATTAGAATGTGTCACTGTCACATATGTGGTCATAACTCTTTCAGTGCCAAGGGTGAATAAAGTCGTCCAAATGGTTGTCATTTTAGATCGCTACGGGTGACCTTATTCACCCACAATACATCAGTCATGATGCTTCATTTTGTAGCCACTCAGAGTGTTGTTGCTATGTAAACACCGCATAAAACACTTGGCACTCTAGGTGGTGAATGTTCCGGAATTATTTTGAAGTTGGTGAGTTAAACCCCGGTGTTTTGCCTGTGGTTTGTGGTGACCGAGTGGATGAGTGTCTCACACACACACACACACACACACACACACACACACACACACACACACAAACACACACACACACACATACATACTTACTAGTCGAGGTGGATGCTTCCTGGCCAGTGTGTGTATGTGTGTTTGTGTTTGTGTGTGCGTGGTTGTGTGTGTGTGTGTGTGTGTGTGTGTGCGTGTGTGTGTGTGTGTGTGTGTGTGTGTGTGTGCGCGTGTGTGTGTGTGTTTGTGTGCTAGTTGTACTTTGGGCTATCAGTCATATAAACTGCCCATCTGTTACTACCGCAGGGACATCAACAGGTCAGCCAACGGATCCTCCAGCACTGTCCTCATCTGTGTCTGTGTGTGTGTGTGTGTGTGTGTCTGACGCTACCAGAGAGAGAAAGAGAGAAAGGTAGAGAGTGAGAGTGAGAGAGAGAGAGAGAGAGAGAGAGAGAGAGAGAGAGAGAGAGAGAGAGAGAGAGAGAGAGAGAGGGGTTGCGGGGGGATGAGAGAAAGAGAGAAACAGAGATCGAAATTATTAACAGTGCCGCTTTTGTTTGTGTGCCAGACCCTGATTGGTGGAGACCGAGGGGGTTCCAGTTATTGATTGGATGACTGTTCCTGTTCCAGCGGCTGATTGGTCAAGACAGTGTTGTCGTCCAATACCAGTGCGGTCCAGAGGGAGAGACAGCCAGTCCAAACCTTTGCTCCAGTGACCAGCGTCTGTTAGGGGTCAGATAGAGGTCAAACCACAATCTGAGATACA
>NC_137683.1:20206464-20213964 GCF_963989245.1 Nansenia antarctica
TCTTTAATTAGCTGTCAATGGCTTTAGCATCTGTCTGCTTGGTATGTGCTGGAGAGGCTAACGGTTTATTAGCCTTGCGAAACACACACACACACACACCACACACACACACACACACACACACACACACACACACACACACACACACACACACACACACACACACACACCTACCCACTGTTTCCTGGAAGGTCTTTCTCCTTGAATGTGTGTTGCTTCAGTTGTCTCAGCCACAGTTAGTGTTTCATGGCCATAAACAGGCTGTAAAACCACTGGCCATCCACACGGGTCGCCTACGGGTCCCTCCAACACACACACACACACACACACACACACACATACACACACACACACACACTCACACAGACACACACACACACACACAAACACAAAGTCATTTTCATACATGAGAGTTATCATGCCAGTGTAGCATGGTTGTCATCTCAGTATCATCAGTGTTGGTTTATCTGTCTCTGAAAGAAATAAAACGTTTCAGCTAAAAATAGCAGTATTCATATGTCTGTCATCTAAGGTGTGTGTATCAGTGTGTGTATCAGTGTGTGTATCAGTGTGTGTGTCAATGTGTGTATCTGTGTGTGTATCAGTGTGTGTATCTGTGTGTGTATCAGTGTGTGTATCTGTGTGTGTGTATCAGTGTGTGTGTCAATGTGTGTATCTGTGTGTATATCAGTGTGTGTATCTGTGTGTGTATCTGTGTGTGTATCAGCATGTATATCAGTGTGTATATCAGTGTGTATATCAGTGTGTGTATCTGTGTGTGTATCAGCATGTATATCAGTGTGTATATCAGTGTGTGTATCTGTGTGTGTATCAGCATGTATATCAGTGTGTATATCAGTGTGTATATCAGTGTGTGTATCAGTGTGTGTATCAGTATGTATATCAGTGTGTATATCAGTGTGTGTATCAGCATGTATATCAGTGTGTATATCAGTGTGTGTATCAGTATGATCTCTCCTGTGGTTCTGTGCAGTGAGATTGATGTCTAGACAAGATACCCCTTGGATAGTTTGTAGGATGTGTGTGTGTGTGTGTGTGTGTGTGTGTGTGTGTGCGTGTGTGTGTGTGTGTGTGTGTGTGTGTGTGTGCGTGTGTGTGTGTTTGTGTGTGTGCCTCAAACACCAGAGGAAATGAAAATCTTATCACTCCCACGAGGAAGGCGAACACTGTCACGTATACTTCCCGGCAACAAGCACCCAGCAAACACACACACACACACACACACACACACACACACACACACACTGTGCAAATTACCCGTCTCTCTGGGCTCCACGTTTCTATGCCAACCATAATAATATTCTGGGCTAGAAGAGAAAGCCCATTGAAAACACACACACACACACACACACACACAGGGAGAGAAGAATGGGATATAAATATCATCAGTCTGACAAATCACTGGAATACTTCAGGAGAGGGGGGTGAAGTGGAGAGGTGGAAGGATGGAGGGATAAGGGGATGAAGAGGGCAGACAGAGGAGGGAGGAAGGAGGGATGTGCGGTATTAGAAGGGGAAAGGCGGAGGGATGGAGATGGAGGAGATGAAAGGGGGAGACGGGGTATAGAGAGGGGGAAGGAGAGAGGGCAGATGAGGGGAAGGGAGAGGGGGATAGACACTGAGGAAGGGTGGAGGGACAAATGATCTTGGAGAGATGGCTGGGAAGATAGACAGATGAAGGGAGGGATAGAGGGATGAAGGGAGGGATGGAGGATTGGTGTTAATGGAAAGGGGAAGAAAGGGATTGTGTAGGAGGAGGACTGCTTTAGATTAGGTCTATTGGAGAGGGAAAGGAAAGGGAGAGAGAGAGGGAGAGAGAGAGAGAGAGACAGAGAGAGATTTAAACGTTTTCTTTATTCACATTTCAGAATATACAAACTAATTCACTTGTTTCATAAGAAAACACAACAAAACAACAACAAAACTAAACAAAATGACAAACATAAAAAAAAGAAACTCAAAAATGAGGTACAAGAAACCCGTCATTGGAACGAGCACGAACCCCCTCTGATACCCCACATATTTATGAATCTGTCAGCCTGAGACGTGCTATCAGCAATCCACTCATCATCAGGACTGGGTCCACTGACCCCTGACCTTGGATGCAGTTTTTCCTTGTCTTCCAGATACACAGTTTGGCCACTCCTGATACAACGTTAAGTAAAAACATGTACAGACCTTTTTAGCAGCTGAGTACCATGGACCATAATTAAAAAAAACTTGAGAAAAGCTGTCCCCAAACCCTGAAACCACTCCTCTAGATGTCTAAATAAGCCCTTAAGTCTGGGACACTAAATAAAGAGGTGTTATAAGGATTCCCCCCCTGAACAAAAAAGGGCAGCCCTCATCCTACACTGGGATCCAGGTGCATCAGATGTCAGATTTGGGGCGATGGCTCCATGCACAATCCTCATGGACAGGTGTCCGTTTATCAATAGGGGACCTCCAGCATCCCTTCGGGGAAGAGGATGGATGAAAAAACTCAGTCCATCTCGATGCCTCCATCCCTGCCAAAGAGCGTACGTGTGACACTTTAACACAGGTGTAATAAGCTGCGTTCTTGCTTAAAGTCTCAAAACCCCCCAACTCTGGGGTTTTAAAAGACAGAAAACACCCCTCTCCTTCCTGCCACTCCCCAATGTTTCCTCAACCTGTAGCGCTTCTTCTCATCCAGAATATCCAACCCAACTAGTTAAAACAGTCCTAATAAATGTATCCCAATCGGGAAAATAGTCATTTACCCTGATAGATTTTTTTTTTCTCCAAAAGTCTCATCCAGGAAACTATCGATTTCTTCTGACGTGTACATATCACCACTTAGCTGTGACTCTGTCACTGACACTTCGTCTGATTCAGAATCAGAATCCATGTCCTCATGCTCCTGACACTCAGGGCCAGGCAGCTCAGCCACCTCCCCCTCATCCACATCTGCAGCCACAGCCTCGCTTTCCACACCACTCGGGACTGGGCAGTCTACAACCACCGCAATCTCATCTGCACCAGCCCGATCGTTCTTTAACTGATGCGCTGATGCCTCGGAAACACCTGCACTTGAGGTTGACGCCTCAGTTGTTGGCTGCGCACCTCCATCCTGTGCGTTCTCCGGCGCTCGCTGCTTGTGAGGACAGGCGGAGCGCTTAGGGCCAACATCGCCACATTCAACACATTTTCATACTTCCAGAGTAAGTTCTCTAAGTTTCTCGTCCTTACGCCATAACCTTATGGTTCTGAAACCACTCGCTATCTTTCCGAAGTGCTGAAGTTCTCGCTCCAGTGCCTCGTTGGGTATAAACAGGGGGGGGACCTGAAATCGTGATCCTGGTTGACGGCTTAGCCAACGGGGAGAAGGACACAAACAAATCATTAATAACAATGTCATGTTCAACCAACTGATGAACAAAGCGCTCCTCTTTCATAAAAACAACCACCGCTTTATTCATCCGTGAGTCGTACGTCAGGTTGTCAAGCCCGACTAAAGCACCCACTATGAGCAGAACCTCCTCCACACTAACACTCGGATCGGACGGTATTCTTACTCCATGACGGAGGGAAACCGCCGGCGTCTCCTGGGATGCCATTCGCACCAAACCCCAGACACCACCCCGCATAAACTACAAAATAAACGGGCTATACCATACACTGAAAAGCAAATTAAGAAAAAGTCAAAGAGAAAAAACCTGAAAAAATCACTCCCACCAAACACACTCCCACCAACCCACACACTCACACTTACCAAACTTCCCAGCATGCAGAGAGAGAGAGAGAGGGAGGGAGAGGGAGAGAGAGAAAGAGAGAGAAAGAGAAAGAGAAAGAGGGTGGGGGAGGTGGGGGGACGGTTCAGTGAAACGCCAATTTAGATCATGTCTAATGGTTTTCCCTGGCCTCTGTGAGAGCCTCTGAAAGTCTGTTAGCGCCATTAGCATCTGTAAGCATCTGTGAGCGTCTGGGGGTGTGTCTGGAACCATCTGTGAGAGTATGTGAGTGTCTGTAAGCATCTGTGAGAGTCTGTGAGTGTCTGTAAGCATCTCTGAGAGTCTGTGAGTGTCTGTAAGCATCTGTGAGAGTCTGTTAATGTCTGTAAACATCTGTGAGAGTCTGTTAATGTCTGTAAACATCTGTGAGAGTCTGTTAATGTCTGTAAACATCTGTGAGAGTCTGTTAATGTCTGTAAACATCTGTTAGCATCTGTTTGCATCTGTGAGCGTCTGTTAGTGTCTCTGTGTGTCTCTGTGTGTCTGTGTGCATCTCTGTGTGTGTGTGTGTGTCTGTGTGTGGTGTAAGTGTGTGTGTCTGTGTGTGTGTGTCTGTGTGTGTGTGTCTGTGTATGTCTGTGTGTGTCTGTGTGTGTGTGTGTGTCTGTGTGTGTGTGTGTATGTCTGTGTGTGTCTGTGTGTGTGTGCATCTGCGTATGTGTGTATGTGTGTGCGTCTGTGTGTGTGTGTGTGTGTGTGTGTGTGTGTGTGTGTGTGCGTAGGCTCTGCCGGGGAGCTTGTCTAAATCACTCCGGCATGATCCTAATTATATAATCAGCTACCCTGGGGGACCTGGCATTCCGACAAGCACAACGTTCCTTTCGGAATACCGGCGCTCCGGTGTGTGTGTGTGTGTGTGTGTGTGTGTGTGTGTGTGTGTGGTAGTGCGTGTGTGTGTGTGTGTGGTAGTGCGTGTGTGTGTGTGTGTGTGGTAGTGCATGTGTGTGTGTGTCAGCATTACAGACCTCTTCACCTTCGTGTGTGTATGTGTGTGTTTCCGTGTGTGTGTGTGTGTGTGTCTGTGTATACGTGTGTGTATGTGTGTGTGTGTCTGTGTATGTGTGTGTGTCTGTGTGAGTGAGTGTGTGTGTGTGTGTGTGTGTGTGTGTGTCTGTGTCTGTGTGAGTGTGTGTCTGTGTGAGTGTGTGTGTGTGTGCACGTGTGTTTATGTGCAGAGCTTGGGGGTCCGACTAACCGTTCCAGTGTAAACTGACCGGCCCGCTCCCGAGGTCGAAGCTGTCAAACTGGGAATTTTGGAATTTCAGAAGCCGGCATTCCTCTACTGTTAGGGTTCATACACACACACACACACACACACACATACACACACACACACACACACACACATTCCTCTGGCTCCTGCTGAACATTCAGGTCAATCAGTGGTCTTCAGAACATGGATCTGAACCCTGGCAGGCAAAATATCTGAGACTATCATAATAGTGTGTGTGTCTGTGTGTGTGTGTGTATCTGTGTGTGTGTGTGTGTGTGTGTGTGTGCGGCGCGCGTCTGTGTTTGTGTGCATGTGCGGCCTACGCACGTGCGTGCGTGTGGATATGCGTGTGTGTGTGTGTATGTGGATGTGTGTGCGTGTGCATGTGCGTGTGCGTGTGTGTTTGTGTGTGTGTGTGTGTGTGTGTGTGTGAACCCCAACAGTAGGATAGACTATGACAACAGAGTGGATGCCACAGACATGTCATGTTAATAGAACACAATAGAAACAGAATGATCATTTATATTGACTAGAAATCACATCACTTATTAAGCAAAACAATCACTCAATCAGTCTTTTAGTCAATCAATCACTCAATTACTCAATTAGTCAGTCAATCACTCAATTAATCAATCATTCACTCAATCATTCAATCATTCAATCATTCAATCTCTCAATCACTCAATCACTCAATCACTCAATTAGTCAATCAATCACTCAATCACTCAACAAATCTGTCAATTGGTCAATCAACCAATTAGTCAATCAATCACTTAATCAACTGATTAAACAATCAGGTTGTTTCTGTGGCGACGGTGTGAACCATACAGAAGTCTGTTAAATGGAGGAAACCATTTGTTGCATTTCCTGATTGTTACTCACTGAGAGCCTCCAACATGCAACCACTAACTTGATCTGCAACCTTCTGTTCTGTTTACTTCAACTGGAGCAGAGAGAGAGAGAGAGAGAGAGAGAGAGAGAGAGAGAGAGAGAGAGAGGAGAGAGAGAGAGAGAGAGATATGAAGAGACAGAGAGAGAGAGAGAGAGATGTGAAGAGAACATACTACAAAATATAGATTTAGTTCAACAAATTGGAGATTACTTTACATAACTACCCTCCCCCATAACTACCCTCCCCCCATAACTACCCTCCCTCCATAACTACCCTCCCCCATAACTACCCTCCCCCATAACTAGCCTCCCTCCATAACTACCCTCCCTCCATAACTACCCTCCCCCATAACTACCCTCCTCCATAACTACCCTCCCTGCATAACTACCCTCCCTCCATAACTACCCTCCCTCCATAACTACCCTCCCCCATAACTACCCTCCCCCATAACTACCCTCCCCCATAACTACCCTCCCCCATAACTAGCCTCCCTCCATAACTACCCTCCCTCCATAACTACCCTCCCCCATAACTACCCTCCTCCATAACTACCCTCCCCCATAACTACCCTCTCTCCATAACTATCCTCCCCCATAACTACCCTCCTCCATAACTACCCTCCCCCATAACTACCCTCTCTCCATAACTACCCTCCCTGCATAACTACCCTCCCTCCATAACTACCCTCCCTCCATAACTATCCTCCCCCATAACTACCCTCCCCCATAACTACCCTCCCCCATAACTACCCTCCCCCATAACTACCCTCCCTCCATAACTACCCTCCCCCATAACTACCCTCCCTCCATAACTACCCTCCCTCCATAACTACCCTCCCTCCATAACTACCCTCCCTCCATAACTACCCTTCTTCCATAACTACCCTCTCTCCATAACTACCCTCCCTCCATAACTACCCTCCCTCCATAACTACCCTTCTTCCATAACTACCCTCCCTCCATAACTACCGTCCCTCCATAACTACCCTCCCTCCATAACTACCCTCCCTCCATAACTACCCTCCCCCATAACTACCCTCCCTCCATAACTACCCTCCCTCCATAACTACCCTCCCCCCATTAACTACCGTCCCTCCATAACTACCCTCCGCCCCCCTCCCCTCTCTGGAAGAGCTGTACAACACACGCTGTCTCAGGAAGGCCTCCAAGATCTCCAGGGACCCGACCCACCCTGGGCACGAACACTTTATCAGGCTGCCCTCGAATAGGAGGTACAGGACCCAGGCCGCTAAGACAAACAGACTGAAGAACTGCTTCTACCACAGGGCCGTCAAGGCCCTGAACACAGCAAAGGCCTAAGTTCTGGGCCCAGGACAGTCCGGACGGATTGTATGGCAGCTAGTGCTGAGGCACAAACATGTACATTTCAAGCCTGCAAACTGTGACACTTTAAAATAACGTGAAAAAATACTTTTGTGCAATATGACAACCCTAGTTGACTATCTGTGCAGTATAGTACAGTGGATTGTGTACATAGCCTTTATTTATGTAAACCAGCTCCTTACCTTCTTGTGATTTTATGCTTTTTCTAAAATGTGTTTTTTTTCCCCTTTCCTAACACCAGGGGAGCCACCCCTCCTAAATTTCGTTGTTTGGTACCTG
>NC_137683.1:20218964-20221464 GCF_963989245.1 Nansenia antarctica
TCGATTGATTTTATTTTGTCCTGTATTTCTTTTAGTGTAATTGGACTAGCGGGTTCTGATAGTCTTTTATGGTTGACTCTAAACTTTGTAGTTTATCTTGTATTTGTTTTTGCTGTTTATTCTTCTCTATTGGACCAAAAGACGTTGGAGAAGTGATTTACCTATATATCTCCATTTTGGATGGGTGGATCGTCATGTTTTTGTATGTTTAGAGTGTTCCATTTGTCATTGTTGTTATTTTTTATTTTTTGGGGCTTTTCTATTTGAGGCCTTTAGATTTGAGGCTGAGAGGTCAAATATATTATGAAGGCTTTCTACTGCCCAGCTTACACCTTCAATGTTGCATTTAAAGGTATTTTCCGGCAACTTGTCTAATGGTGATTGGACTTGTTGTCTAATAGTGCTTTGGTATGTTTCTAGATTAGATTTGATTCGATTCACCTTTATTGTTATTGCAGAGAACAAGTACTAGACAACAAAATGCAGTTTAGCATCTAACCAGAAGTGCAAATAGTGATATAAGAACATGAAATAAAAAAACATGATATAAAAAACACTACTCTACACTACTTTCCTTCCATTTGTGGCATTTTTGTTTATAGTGTGTAGTTTGGTTGGTTCAGGTAGACTGTGGTTTTGCTGTGGTCTGACAGGGGTGTTAATGGGCTGATTGTGAACGTTCTGAGAGACACCAGGCTGAGGTCAGTGATGAAGTCATCTACTCTACTGTTAACCAGAGATGAGCTGTAGGTGTATGTACTGTATGTATGTGTGTGTGTGTGTGTGTGTGTGTGTGTGTCTCTTATGTGTGTGTTCTCCTGAAGCAGAGTGAACTCCTGTTACCCGGGGAATGGGTGTTTCTCAGTAGGTGCTGACTTCATGCACACACACACACACACACACACACACACACACACACACACACACGCACATGCACACACAGACACACACACCTGACTCCAGGGCAAGCCCTCCCCTCTGGACCTGAAGTGTTTTTATATCAGGCAGACAGACGTCAGTAGGTGGGGAGAGGACCGACAGTCAGCACCTACCGTGACTTTGTGTGTGTGAATGTGTGTGTGTGTGTGTGTGTGTGTGTGTGTGTGTGTGTGTGTGTGTGTGTGTGTGAATGTATAAATAGCTCACGTCTGGTCACCTCTTCAACTGTAATAACACAGACCAGACTGGCTTTTCCATCGTAGGGCAGATAAACACACACACACACACACACACACACACACACACACACAGACATAGACACACACACACACACACACACACACACACACTCAGACACACATACACACCCACACTCAGACACACAGACACACACACCCCCACACTCACACACACACACACACACACACACACACACACACACACACACACACACACAGGTGAAGGCCATCCAATATGGTTTGTCTGAAGATGTAGACAGGTGTAGTTGTATTGGAGCCCTCTCTGTCTGAACATGTCAGCGTTTTCCACTGTATGGCTGTGTGTGTGTCTGTGTGTATGTCTGTGTGTGTGTCTGTGTGTGTGTCTCTGTGTGTGTCTGTGTGTATGTCTGTGTGTGTGTCTGTGTGTGTGTCTGTGTGTATGTCTGTGTGTGTGTGTCTGTGTGTGTGTCTGTGTGTGTGTCTGTGTGTGTCTGTGTGTGTGTGTGTCTGTGTGTGTGTCTGTGTGTGTGTCTGTGTGTATGTCTGTGTGTGTGTCTGTGTGTATGTCTGTGTGTGTGTCTGTGTGTGTGTCTGTGTGTGTGTCTGTGTGTGTCTGTGTGTGTGTCTGTGTGTGTGTCTGTGTGTGTGTCTGTGTGTATGTCTGTGTGTGTGTCTGTGTGTATGTCTGTCTGTGTGTCACAGGCGGGGTTGGAGTGTGAGTTTCTCCTCCACCATACGTATGTGTGAACATGTTGTCCTGCTCCGTATAACCTTCAGTTGAACTGCTTCGTTTCACAACAGCGTTTGTAAATTCCCATTACATTCTTCTGCCCGCAAAATATTTCAATAATTTTCAGTGTGACTCTTGTAAAAGCAAGTCATATTATTTTAACAACCCCAAATGCTCTTAGAGTTTGTTTCTAAATTTCAGGGAACCTGAAAAACAATCCCTGTAAAAAGAGATCTATAAAACAGTATTTCTGCAGTCTCCACATCTCCTAACATACCAGAACTATTATAATAACTAATATACCAGAACTATAATAGCATGAGAATGTCAGATCACAGCAACAAAGGAGTGTGTCAACACCCCCCAAAATAGCAGCATTAGGGATGCAACCTCAGCAAATATGTTCAAGTCAATACTAAAAACCCATCTTTTTAATATTACCTTTAAATGACTAAATCATTAAATGATGATTATATAATGATTGGAGCACTTTGGGCTGCAACGAGACAGAGAGAGAGAGTGGGTGAGAGAGAGAGAGAGAGAGAGAGAGAGAGAGAGAAGGAGAAAGAGAGGGAGAGAGAGAGGGAGAGAGAGAGGGATAGAGAGGGAG
>NC_137683.1:20233964-20238964 GCF_963989245.1 Nansenia antarctica
TGGTCTGGTCTGGTCTGGCCTGGCCTGGTTATGCCTCCACCATAGCTTCTGAGACAGGAGAGAGGAGCGTGCCTGGGGTCGTCCTGAGCACAGTGGAAAACGATACTGTTGTGAGTGTTTTGAAACAGCAACAGAGTGTCTTAAATCAAATCATATCAAATCAAATCATCATCAAATCGAATCAAATCTGATTAAATCAAATCAAATCAAAACAAATGTGAGTTTATTTATGATAGGCGCAGGGTTCAGCTGTAAACAGTGCAATGAAATGCTTATTACGAGCTACCTCTCAACAGGGCAGTTGATATATGAATAGGAGTCCAATAACAATAGAATATAGAAACAGGATAATAACAATACTATAGACGATATATATATATATTTTTTTTTTTTTATTTAACTTAAATTTATACAGGTAAAAACACATTGAGCCCCGAGGGCTCATTTTCAAGTGTGACCTGTTCACAGGCATACAACAACAACATCCACCACAAACAAATACAATACGAAACCTGGCCTACGTAGTCTAAAACTAAACTAAAACTACATAGTCTACAACTAAAACTAGTCTAAAACAGTCTAAGATAGTCTAAAACTAAACTAAAACTACAAAACCTAAAACTAGACAGCTAAAGAGCTAGGGACAGGGAGGGGTCAGCAATGGGCAAAAGGGGGGGTCAACTCAATTGCAAGAACAAATCATAGACTCGCACTGTATGTCTCTCAGCAAGAGCTTGAAACTGGAAAGAGGGAGTTCTGACAGTCAACAAGAAGTGTTAAGATACAGCATCTCGCCATGATGAATTTAGCTCAGACACAGAGGGGAGGCTGGTGGAGGTAGACATGGGAGGAGAGGGGAGGCTGGTGGAGGTAGACATCAGAGGAGAGGGGAGGCTGGTGGAGGCAGACATGGGAGGACAGGGGAGGCTGGTGGAGGTAGACATCAGAGGACAGGGGAGGCTGGTGGAGGTAGACATCAGAGGACAGGGGAGGCTGGTGGAGGTAGACATCAGAGGAGAGGGGAGGCTGGTGGAGGCAGACATGGGAGGACAGGGGAGGCTGGTGGAGGTAGACATCAGAGGACAGGGGAGGCTCGTGGAGGTAGACATGGGGGGACAGGGGAGGCTGGTGGAGGTAGACATGGGAGGACAAGGGAGGCTGGTGGAGGTAGACATCAGAGGACAGGGGAGGCTGGTGGAGGTAGACATCAGAGGACAGGGGAGGCTGGTGGAGGTAGACATCAGAGGACAGGGGAGGCTGGTGGAGGTAGACATCAGAGGACAGGGGAGGCTGGTGGAGGTAGACATCAGAGGACAGGGGAGGCTGGTGGAGGTAGACATCAGAGGACAGGGGAGGTTGGTGTGTGCGTGTCTATGTAACATGCCAACTCTAGAACAGCCAAATCCACCTCAAAGATTGATGTGATCGTGGTTTGACATGACACTAACTATAGTCTATCACCCAGCCTCTCTTTGACCCTGCACACACACACGCACACACACACGCACACACACACACACACACACGCACACGCACACGCACACGCACACACACACACACACACACACACACACACACACACACACATACACACACACACACACACACACACACACACATTCAATAGTCACATTATATAAACTCGGGGGAGTTCTGTCCAAATCGGCATACTTCTCAGCAAATGAAATTCCCCAGAAATGCGTATAAAATTCACATTACCATGAAAAACTGGGGGAATTCAATAGCATTGTGTTTAAATAACCGCACAAGTTCAAAAGGTTCTACCCTCAGTTGCACTCTCCTTCGCCCCGCTTTCTATCTTTAGGGCCTGTGCGTGACACCGACGCTCTCTCTCTCCCCCTCTCTCTCTCTCTCTTTCTTTTTTCTTTCCCTCTCTTTCTCTCTCTCTCTCTCGCTCTTTCTTTCTCTCTGTGTGTCCTTGCCAGCATCTTTTGCAATCTGTTTTACAGTAAATGGAGAGAGACTGAGAGACAGCGGGAGAGAAAGAGAGAGAAAGACAGAGAGAGAGAGAAAGAGAGAGAGGGAGAGAGACAGAGATAGAGACAGAAAGAGAGAGAGAGTCAAAGTAAAGTATATTAGCACATTGTTATGTCGGTGGCCAAGCCCTGTAGCCTGGGGAACTCATAACCCTCTCTAATGACTAAGAGGCTGCGGGGTCAGGGAGAGGGGAGACAGAGAGATGGGGGGAGGTGGGGAGGAGAGGAGGGAGAGGGAGGGGGAGAGGGAGGGGAACGAGAAGGAGAGAGAGAGAGAGAGTGGGAGAAGTTATAGTTGAAGTAACACCGGTCCACCTCACCAGAGTATCACTACTGCTGATAACCCTGATGAACCATCTACTGATTCTGTGATGTGAAATCATACTGAAGCCATCGTTTGATATCAGATATCGTATTTATGGAGAGTGTGCGTGTGTGTGTGTGTGTGCGTGTGTGTGTGTGTGTGTGTGTGATCTGAGAGACCACAACCAGCTGCACCAGGGACAGGCCTTTAAAGTAGGGGAGGCTGGTGGAGGTAGACATCAGAGGACAGGGGAGGCTGGTGGAGGTAGACATCAGAGGACAGGGGAGGCTGGTGGAGGTAGACATCAGAGGACAGGGGAGGCTGGTGGAGGTAGACATCAGAGGACAGGGGAGGCTGGTGGAGGTAGACATCAGAGGACAGGGGAGGCTGGTGGAGGTGGACATCAGAGGACAGGGGAGGCTGGTGGAGGTAGACATCAGAGGACAGGGGAGGCTGGTGGAGGTGGACATCAGAGGACAGGGGAGGCTGGTGGAGGTAGACATCAGAGGACAGGGGAGGCTGGTGGAGGTAGACATCAGAGGACAGGGGAGGCTGGTGGAGGTGGACATCAGAGGACAGGGGAGGCTGGTGGAGGTAGACATGGGGGGACAGGGGAGGCTGGTGGAGGTAGACATCAGAGGACAGGGGAGGCTGGTGGAGGTGGACATCAGAGGACAGGGGAGGCTGGTGGAGGTAGACATGGGGGGACAGGGGAGGCTGGTGGAGGTAGACATCAGAGGACAGGGGAGGCTGGTGGAGGTAGACATCAGAGGACAGGGGAGGCTGGTGGAGGTAGACATCAGAGGACAGGGGAGGCTGGTGGAGGTAGACATCGGAGGACAGGGGAGGCTGCTGGAGGTAGACATCAGAGGACAGGGGAGGCTGGTGGAGGTAGACATCAGAGGAGAGGGGAGGCTGGTGGAGGTGGACATCAGAGGACAGGGGAGGCTGGTGGAGGTAGACATCAGAGGACAGGGGAGGCTGGTGGAGGTAGACATCAGAGGACAGGGGAGGCTGGTGGAGGTAGACATCAGAGGACAGGGGAGGCTGGTGGAGGTAGACATCAGAGGACAGGGGAGGCTGGTGGAGGTGGACATCAGAGGACAGGGGAGGCTGGTGGAGGTAGACATCAGAGGAGAGGGGAGGCTGGTGGAGGTAGACATGGGGGGACAGGGGAGGCTGGTGGAGGTAGACATCAGAGGACAGGGGAGGCTGGTGGAGGTAGACATCAGAGGACAGGGGAGGCAGGTGGAGGTAGACATCAGAGGACAGGGGAGGCTGGTGGAGGTAGACATCAGAGGAGAGGGGAGGCTGGTGGAGGTGGACATCAGAGGACAGGGGAGGCTGGTGGAGGTAGACATCAGAGGACAGGGGAGGCTGGTGGAGGTAAACATCAGAGGACAGGGGAGGCTGGTGGAGGTAGACATCAGAGGACAGGGGAGGCTGGTGGAGGTAGACATCAGAGGAGAGGGGAGGCAGGTGGAGGTAGACATCGGAGGACAGGGGAGGCTGGTGGAGGTAGACATCAGAGGACAGGGGAGGCTGGTGGAGGTGGACATCAGAGGACAGGGGAGGCTGGTGGAGGTAGACATCAGAGGACAGGGGAGGCTGGTGGAGGTAGACATCAGAGGACAGGGGAGGCTGGTGGAGGTAGACATCAGAGGACAGGGGAGGCTGGTGGAGGTAGACATCAGAGGACAGGGGAGGCTGGTGGAGGTAGACATCAGAGGACAGGGGAGGCTGGTGGAGGTAGACATCAGAGGAGAGGGGAGGTAGTTGGAGGCAAACATTAGAGGACAGGGGAGGCTGGTGGAGATAGACATCAGAGGACAGGGGAGGCTGGAGGAGGTAGACATCAGAGGACAGGGGAGGCTGGTGGAGGTAGACATCAGAGGACAGGGGAGGCTGGAGGAGGTAGACATCAAAAGACAGGGGAGGCTGGTGGAGGTAGACATCAGAGGACAGGGGAGGCTGGTGGAGGTAGACATCAGAGGAGAAGGGAGGCTGGTGGAGGTAGACATCAGAGGACAGGGTAGGCTGGTGGAGGTAGACATCAGAGGACAGGGGAGGCTGGTGGAGGTAGACATCAGAGGACAGGGGAGGCTGGTGGAGGTAGACATCAGAGGACAGGGGAGGCTGGTGGAGGTAGACATCAGAGGACAGGGGAGGCTGGTGGAGGTAGACATCGGAGGACAGGGGAGGCTGGTGGAGGTAGACATCGGAGGACAGGGGAGGCTGGTGGAGGTAGACATCAGAGGACAGGGGAGGCTGGTGGAGGTAGACATCGGTGGACAGGGGAGGCTGGTGGAGGTAGACATCAGAGGACAGGGGAGGCTGGTGGAGGTAGACATCAGAGGACAGGGGAGGCTGGTGGAGGTAGACATCAGAGGACAGGGGAGGCTGGTGGAGGTAGACATCAGAGGACAGGGGAGGCTGGTGGAGGTAGACATCAGAGGACAGGGGAGGCTGGTGGAGGTAGACATCAGAGGACAGGGGAGGCTGGTGGAGGTAGACATCAGAGGACAGGGGAGGCTGGTGGAGGTAGACATCAGAGGACAGGGGAGGCTGGTGGAGGTAGACATCAGAGGACAGGGGAGGCTGGTGGAGGTAGACATCAGAGGACAGGGGAGGCTGGTGGAGGTAGACATCAGAGGACAGGGGAGGCTGGTGGAGGTAGACATCAGAGGACAGGGGAGGCT
>NC_137683.1:20248964-20256464 GCF_963989245.1 Nansenia antarctica
CTCTCTCTGGTCCCCTGGCTGCTGGGGGGGATACACATCTGTCTGTCTGTCTGCCTGTTTGTCTGCCTGTCTGCCTGCCTGTCTGTCTGTCTGTCTGCCTGTCGATCCGTCTGTCTGTCTGCCTGCCTGTCTGTCTGCCTGTCTTCCTGTCTGTTTTTGTGTATGTGTCCCTCTGTTGGTCTGCCTGCCTGCCTGTCTGCCTGTCTGCCTGTCTGCCTGCCTGCCTGTGTGCCTGTCTGCCTGTGTGCCTGTGTGCCTGCCTGTCTGTCTGTCTGTCTTTCTGTCTGTCTGCCTGCCTGTCTCTCTCTCTCGCCCCCCCCCCCCCCCCCACCCTCTCTCTTTCTCTTTCTCTCTGTGATCCACCTGTTGGTGTTTATTAGTAGCCGGAGCTCCATCTAGTGGTGAACTCAGGAACAAAGGTGTGCTGCACCCCTAGAGACAGCCAAGGAGACCAGCCAAGGAAATGATCAGGTGACTGAGACCAGGTGACTGAGACCAGGTGACTGAGACCAGGTGACTGAGACCATGTGACTGAGACCAGGTGACTGAGACCATGTGACTGAGACCATGTGACTGAGACCATGTGACTGCAGCAGGTCAACGGTTAAGAGCCCCTGCCTCTGTGTCATACCTGACCCTCATTTATATTCATAGAGTATAATCTGCATGCGTGTGTGTGTGTGTGTGTGTACGTGCGTGCGTGCGTGCGTGCGTGCGTGTGTGTGTGTATGTGCGTGAGTGTGTGTGTGTGTGTGTGTGTTTAATTAATCTTCTCTGTGGGCTGTAAACTTTATAGACGATCAGATATGCGTGTTCACGCAATCATGCAGAGAGCTAAGTAGGAACATAACAGGGTTTAGATCTGCTGAGCTCTCTCTCTCTCTCCCTCTATCTCCCTCTCTCTCTCTCCCTCTCTCTCTCTCTCTCTCTATCTCCCTCTCTCTCTCCCTCTGTCTCCCTCTATCTCCCTCTATCTCCCTCTCTCTCTCTCTCTCTATCTCCCTCTCTCTCCCTCTCTCTCCCTCTGTCTCTCTCCCTCTATCTCCCTCTCTCTCTCTCCCTCTATCTCCCTCTATCTCCCTCTCTCTCTCTCTCTCTCTATCTCCCTCTCTCTCTCCCTCTCTCTCTCCCTCTGTCTCTCTCCCTCTATCTCCCTCTCTCTCTCCCTCTATCTCCCTCTATCTCCCTCTCTCTCTCTCCCTCTATCTCCCTCTCTTTCTCTCTCTCTCTCCCTCTATCTCCCTCTATCTCCCTCTCTCTCTCTCCCTCTATCTCCCTCTCTCTCCCTCTCTCTCTCTCTCTCTCCCTCTATCTCCCTCTCTCTCTCTCCCTCTATCTCCCTCTCTCTCTCCCTCTATCTCCTTCTCTCTCTCCCTCTCTCTCTCTCTCTCTCTCTCTCTCTCTCTCTCACACACACACACACACACACACACAAACACACATACATACACACACACACGCACACACAATCTGAGTGATAAACTGTGGCCGCATATGCAATACACCTTTTGGCATATCTGTTTACAAGACAAGTTGGGTCAGACTTGCATAGTTCTATTTAAAAGGGTGGCTCACACACACACATACACACACACATACACACACACACACACACAGTTTAAGAGGGTGGCTCGCTGCTTTATAGTCACAAGATGAAATACATCGCCATCATGTTCTTACCACACAGGTATTTTAATGTTTACCTATTAAAGAGGAGCCTATAAAACACAGAGCTAATGGTTAACACACACCCACCCACACACATACACATGCATGCACAAACACACACAAACACACACACACACACACACACACACACACGCAAACTTGAAAATACCTGAAACCCAAAAAGCAAACCCTCAGTATTGGTACTACTAGATCTTTGTGCTGCCTTTGACACTGTAGCCCACGACATTCTAATAGATAGACTAAACAATCAGTGACTTTCAGACACTGTCCTAAACTGGTTTAGACCTACAGGACAGAAACTACTATGTCTCCTTTGGCTACTTGTTTCCGACCGAATTAAAATGACTTGGAGTTCCCCAAGGATCAATCCTTGGCCCCCTCCTATTCAATCTCTACATTCTTCCATTAGGACACATTTTAACTCAATAGCTACATCAGCCTACTATCACCTGAAATACATGGCAAGAATGAGAGGTTTCATGTCCAAACAAGACCTTGAAAAATCCATGAAATTTAAAAATGTAAAACTGAAAACTGAAAACTGAAAACTGAAAACTGAACTGAAAACTGAAAACTGAAATCTGATCGAGTGAACGGTATTCCTTTTTTGTTCTACTCACTTGACCCTACCCATGGCTGTTCTAGTGTTAAGGGTCAGGTCAGGAGTCAAAAGGTCAAGATTATGGCCATGTTAGAGACATGTGATGAGGTGCTTTTCTACCTTAGATATAGACCTACATGGACTTGTCCTCCCATTCCTGCCTCCACCCCTGCATCTCCCCTCTCACATCTCTGCCCTCCATCCTCCACCCCTGCCTTCCCCCTCTCACACCCCAGCCTCCCCCCTGTCACACCCTTGCCTCCCCCACCCCTCTCACACCCTACCCCCTCTCTCTGCATTCCATTCCTGCACCCCTCCCCCCTCCTCAGTGAGATCCTTAATGAGGAAAGGGGGAGTGCGGAGGTGTGGAGGGAAGGAGAGGGGGATGAAGAGGTGTGTTTCTATAATAAAGGAGAAGTGAAAGTATAAAGGGGGTCATTACTCTGAACGTGGTGCCATTCACACATTGGAACCAGGTGGAAGGGACTCTTGGAGCACTGAAGGTGTGTGTGTATGTGTGTGAGTGTGTGTGTGTGTGTGTGTGTGTGTGTATGTGTGTGAGTGTGTGTGGGTGTGTGTGTGTGTATGTGTGTGTGTGTGTGTGTGTGTGTGTGCGCCTGGGTGCTTGTGTGTGTGTGTGTGTGTGTGAGTGTGTGTGTGTGTGTGTGTGTGTGTGTGTGTGTGTGTGTGCAGGGGGCCTCTCCACCAGCTCCACAGCCCCAGGCGGGGTGTCTGCTCTGGACCCAGACAGGAGGCCCCTCTCTCAGCCTGCAGAGCCACCGACGCCTGCCCCTCTAACACTACCTTTGCACACACACACAGACACACACACACACACACACACACACACACACACACACACACACATACGCATGGTTATGTACTGGACTATATCCAAACTATAACGTTTAGAATACAGATCTAACATGCATCTAGGTATCTGAGCATCTCTCAACCTTCACTGATAAATATCTATTATGTGTATATAGAAACCACAAGGCTCTCCCCCTCTCTCCCCTTCTCCCCCTCTCTCCCCCTTTCTCCCTCTCTCTCCCCCTTTCCCTCTATCCCCCTTTCTCCCTCTCCCCCTTTCCCCCTCTCTCCACTCTCTCCACCTCTCCCCCTCCCTTTCTCCCTTCTCTCCCTCTACCGGTGGCTGTGGCTCAGGAGGTAGAGCCGCTGTCTAATGATCGCAAGATCGGCGGTTCGGCAGTTCAGTCCCCGCCACAGCGCTTTGGAATATGGAGGTCTATACGTTAGGGAAGGGAAGTCCATCCCTCTCTCTCCCTCTCCTCCTTGTCCTCCTGGCGTGTGTTCCCAGGTCGGTGACTGTGATACCCCATCAACAGGGCAGCACCTCAATGTCTGCTTTGTGGAACGACTGTTGGGTGAAAGGAAAACCTTTCTGGTGCAATGTGAGTTATGATTAAACTCTGGAGGATTTGATGTAAGAAGCTTGGAGAGGGAAACAAGGGGTGTGTGTGTATACATGTGTATGTGTGTGTCTAGTTCAGTAATGCATCGAACTGTTCTTTCAGAGATTTTGTTTGACATTGTGATTTTTCGTAGAGGGTCAAAAAATAATTGTACACAATATAAATCCATACATGGAGAAATGGTTTTCATTGGCTGAAAGCCAAATGGGGGGTGGTTGTGGAGCAGGAGGTAGAGCCGGTGTCTAATGATCGAAAGGTTGGCAGATCGGCGGTTTGAGCCCCAGCTGGCCACATGAGACACTGAACCCCAAATTGCATGGTAGCTTGCCGCTATTGGTGTGTGAATGTGTGTGTGTGAATGGGTGAATGAGAGGCCGTTGTGAAGCGCTTTGGAATAAAGGCGCTATATAAGTCAGTCCATTTACCATTTAAAAACAGTGGACATTGTTGTTTAGGAGGGTGAACAGGGGACATACTGGATGGTGTTAAGGAGGGTGAACAGGGGACATACTGGATGGTGTTAAGGAGGCTGAACAGGGGACATACTGGATGGTGTTTAGGAGGCTGAACAGGGGACATACTGGATGGTGTTAAGGAGGCTGAACAGGGGACATACTGGATAGTGTTAAGGAGGGTGAACAGGGGACATACTGGATGGTGTTTAGGAGGCTGAACAGGGGACATACTGGATGGTGTTTAGGAGGCTGAACAGGGGACATACTGGATGGTGTTTAGGAGGGTGAACAGGGGACATACTGGATGGTGTTAAGGAGGGTGAACAGGGGACATACTGGATGGTGTTTAGGAGGCTGAACAGGGGACATACTGGATGGTGTTTAGGAGGCTGAACAGGGGACATACTGGATGGTGTTAAGGAGGCTGAACAGGGGACATACTGGATAGTGTTAAGGAGGGTGAACAGGGGACATACTGGATGGTGTTTAGGAGGCTGAACAGGGGACATACTGGATGGTGTTAAGGAGGCTGAACAGGGGACATACTGGATAGTGTTAAGGAGGGTGAACAGGGGACATACTGGATGGTGTTTAGGAGGGTGAACAGGGGACATACTGGATGGTGTTTAGGAGGCTGAACAGGGGACATACTGGATGGTGTTTAGGAGGCTGAACAGGGGACATACTGGATAGTGTTAAGGAGGGTGAACAGGGGACATACTGGATGGTGTTTAGGAGGCTGAACAGGGGACATACTGGATGGTGTTTAGGAGGCTGAACAGGGGACATACTGGATGGTGTTTAGGAGGCTGAACAGGGGACATACTGGATAGTGTTAAGGAGGGTGAACAGGGGACATACTGGATGGTGTTTAGGAGGGTGAACAGGGGACATACTGGATGGTGTTAAGGAGGCTGAACAGGGGATATACTGGATGGTGTTAAGGAAGGTGAACACTTGTAGGAAACAGAAACGGTTTGTTTACCGTCTGTTCAGTGTCCATTTCACTTTATTTCTTTAATGATGTGTGTGTGTGTATGTGTATGTGTGTGCGTGTGTGTGTGTGAGTGTGTGTGTGAGTGTGTGTGTGTGTGTGTGTGTGTGTGTGTGAGTCTAGCTGTGTGTGAAGGAGAGCAGACGGGTGAGACAGTGTCCCTGGCCTGTATGTCACAATCAACTCTGGAGCTCTTTTTCTGCCATCCAAGTCATCCAACTGTATCCACACACACACACACACACACACACACACACACACAGTGTTGTGCAACGGGGTGAATGGGAGTACATCTCCTCTCTGCTCCAGGAACGAGGGAGCGACAGAGGAGAGGAATCCATCTTGATTAGAACACAGACCACAGAGAGATCTCCCTCCCTCTCTATCTCCCTCTATGTCTCTCTCTCTCTCCCTCTCTCTCTCTCCCTCACTGTCTCTCTCCCTCTCTGTCTCTCTCTCTCTCCCTCTCTATCTCCCTCCTCTCTCTCTCTGTCCCTCTCTATCTCCTTCTCTGTCTCTCTCTCTCTCTCTCCCCCCCCCCCCTCTCACCTCTGGAATCATCCAGCAATGTTTTTCATTTCATGCCGTATTTTGTCTCTCTCCCTCCCTCGTTTTTTTCTTCTCCTCCCTCCCTCCCTCCCTCCATTGGCAGGTCCTGTGCTGAGGCTCTCAGACGTACAGAAATAAAAGGGTAAAAATAACAGTTGACAGCAATTTGCTCTGCTTCTCCTGCGCCTGGCGAGACACCAGGAGGCTTTGAACGCTCTCACTGAACTAGTTTCCATAACACACACACACACACACACGCACACACACGCGCGCGCGCACGCACACACACACACACACACACACACACACACACATGCACACGCACACGCACACACGCGCACGGCACGTGCACACACACACATGCGCACACACTCACACGCACACGCGCACACGGACATGCTCACGTGAACACGCACACGCACGTACACACAAGTATGCATACACACATACACACATACACACACACACACACACACACTCTGAGCGCATGCCAATGCTGTTCTTTGGCAGCAGTGGAATGGCAGGTCTTCAGAGTTGAGGACCCTTTAGAGTCTCTCCTCTCGTGTGTGTATGTGTGTATGTGTGTGTGTGTGTGTTAATGGTTTATATTTTGTAAATTAGTTGATTCCAGGTTATACAGCTCATAAAAAAATATAATTAAGAACACATTTATAAAAGAATCAACAGCAGTGTTGACAAAGATGTCTGAAAGGTCAAAGGTCATCGACCTACAGTAACCTCATGATTTATGTTCTAATCTGGCATTGATGCCTTTTTAGGAGATAACATACATCATTGTGTGTGTGTTTGTGTGTGTGTTTGTGTGTTTGTGTGTGCATGTGTGTGTGTTTGCACGTGTGTGTGCACGTGTGTGTGTGTGTGTGTGTGTGTGTGTCTGTGTATGTTTGCACGTGTGTGTGCATGTGTGTGTGTGTGTGTGCGTGTGTGTTTGTGTGTGTGTGTGTTTGCACGTGTGTGTGCACGAGTGTGTGTGTGTACACGTGTATTTGTGTGTGTGTGTGTGTGTGTGTGTGTGTGTGTGTGTGTGTGTGTAGGGGTTTGGCTCCGAGATGAAACAGCTTAAAGTGTTTTCTCAGAATCTTGACGTTTCCCGAAGAGATCAGCTGCCGTGGCAACGCCGCACAACAAACACGGCGAGGTGAGCTCGTCCTGCGTCTGTGGTTGTTGGGGAATAAAGTTTTTTCAAAAAAGGTTCAACGGTGTCAGAAGGGGGGGGGGGGATTTAAGTTCCTCGTTAAACGATCACCGGGAGGTCTCGTTGGTTGCTAGGACAACCATCACTGTCTGTCTCCAACAGTAGTTTGAGGACGTTTGTTCACCTTCACTCACACACTCACACACACTACCAATGTGAGCAGGTGAGTGGGAGTCACGCTCACGAGGTGTGTGTGTGTGTGTGTGTGTGTGTGTGTGTGTGTGTGTGTGTGCGTGTGTGTGTGTGTGCCTTACAGTATTTCACAGGTAGCAATGTTCACAATGTAGTAGAGGCGATTAGGAGCCACGCCCTTAGGACGAGGTGGCCTTGCCAGGGACAGGGTCAAGGGTCAACTCCAGGGTCGCCCTCGGACCTTGAGGACATGAACAATGCCAGCGGCCATGACGATGGATGGACAGGATGATCCACCCCAACACCATCCACTGTCGTCATGACAACTAAGGGTTCCAACCCGGGTCTCCAACATGGAAGACATCAGCGTCTACCACGAGGCCTAGGGGACATCTCTGTCTCTCCTCCTCTGTCTCTCTTTTATCCCT
>NC_137683.1:20271464-20273964 GCF_963989245.1 Nansenia antarctica
GTAATGGCTATAGACTGACTGTCTGACTAACAGACTGACTGACCGACTGACCATCTGACTGACTGACTGCCTTACTGACTGACCGCCTGACCGTCTGACAGACTGCCTTACTGACTAGCTGACTGTCTGACAGACTGCCTTACTGACTAACTGACTGACTGTCTGGCTGATTGACTGACTAACTCACTGACTGTCTGACAGACTGCCTTACTGACTAACTGACTGTCTGACTGACTGCCTTACTGACTGATTGCCGAATTAGCTGGCTGTCTTACTGACCGACCGTGGTTGACCAGTGCTGAGGAACAAAGCCGTACCTGGGCCACATCCACATGCCGGCCGAGATCTGGCCTTTTCATGGCAAAGATACTGCTGGGAAATGCCTGGCAGAACCGGCCTCACTTCTGGCCCTGGGGGAACTAAGTTGAGCCTGGGCTACATCATGCCGGATGCCGGACCAAAACAGACGTAGGCCGGATGTGGGCCGGATGTGGGCCGTGTCTACTCTGCTGACAGGGTATGTACTGTATACGTGTGGGAAGACTGCTGTGTCCCACCCTGTTAACATTCCTCTGGGTGACTGGACCAGGCTAATGAGCTGATCGCAGAGGTCTGTAACCTGGCAACCAGCCCCCTGGGTGGGCATGAGGGGGTTAACTACCCCGGGGGGGCTTTAGGCTAACCTTGGGGAGGGTATGGGGGGGTTAACTGCCCCATGGGGGTGAGAGTTAGCCTTTGGGGAGGGTATTTGGGGGTTAACTTGCTCCAGGGGGCTTTAGGCTAACCTTGGGGAGGGTATGAGGGGGTTAACTGCCCCATGGGGGTGAGAGCTAGCCTTTGGGGAGGGTATGAAAGGGTTAATTGCCCCATGGGGGGACAAAGCCAACCTTGGGGAGGGTATGAGAGGGTTAACTGCCCAGGGCAGTGTGTAACCCAACGGAGCTCTGTAAAAGGTTCCTCTTCCTCCTAACCTTCCCTAGACGGGCCACTCCCAGTCTGGTTTCACACTTCTTTCTATCCCTCTCTTCCTCTCCTCTCCTCTCCTCTCCTCTCCTCTCCTTTCCATCACCCTCTTCCATTCCTCTCCTCTCCTCTGTGTGTTCCCTTCTTCCAACACCGCCCTCCTCCCCCCCCTCCTCCCCACCCCAGACCAGACCACAAGCCCATGCTTGTACCCCCCAGTGTGTCTCCACTCTCCCTTTGATCTATCGCTCTCTCTCTTCCATGTCTTCTGTTCTGTTCCCTCTCTTCCCCCAGGCCTTCTTGGGACATACAACACAACCCCATATATGTACCCCCAGACATGTATGTACCCCCAGACATGTATGTACCCCCAGACATGTTCCTCTCTCTCCCAACAATGCCATGTCCTGTACTAAATGGTAAAATGGTAAATGGACTGACTTACATAGCGGACACTTGGACATGTGGCCAGCCGGGGCTCGAACCGCTGATCTGCCAACCTTACGATCATTAGACGCCGGCTCTACCTCCTGCTCCACAGCCACCCCACTGCATCCTTGGGGCGAGAAGTCTCGTGCTTTGATCTGGGTACTTCTGGGAACTCGCGGCAGCTTTCGGGGAACGCTTTGGGATACTTCCATCGTCACTACATCGATACTTCCTCACCAGTAAAAATTCTGACGTCACATATCAGAGACACATGTTTGTAAAACACGTTTGTGTGTTTTGTATTGTATTGACAGACGCTAGCAGGCTAGTAATGCTACCAGTCTATTGTTATGGCTGTTAGCATTAGGTCATAATGTGACAGCGTCGTGTAAAAAAGTCCTCAAATAGGGCAAGGTGATTTTTCCATTTTTTTCCAGATTATGAAAATGCTGATTGTGCGCTTTCAAAATGTTGTGCCATTGAAATCTGAAAAAGAGTTGTTTTTAATTTTAATTGTAATATTTGAATGTTGGTACACCTCAAACCAAATACCAGAGAATATCACTCTGAATCAAAACATACGCTCTGAACATCCAACTGCATGTTTAGCACATCACAACACGCTGATAGAACATCAACATGCTAAAAACACATAACTACACATAATGAGATGATCACACAGTCCTTGCTTTTGAACACGTTTGTTTATAAGACATGTATCCCTTACCCAGTAGCCTAAGGCAGACCAGACAGTGAATCCAATTATTAAATAACAAGTAATTAGTGATCCTAAATCTGTTTGTTATATCAAGTGGGCTCTTCAACACTTCAAACTTTCGTAATACCAAAACATGTTGGAAGTATGTTCTGATGTTCTGACCTGCACTCTCCTGTTCTACTGTGGAACCACATCGTCATTGTGATCAAAAGGTATCAAAGATCCTCAAAAGGTACTCTTTCTCCTCTTCCCTTTCTGTCTCCGTTCATTCCCGATGCCATACCCCTCCTTTAATCTTTCACCTTCACCTATCACTCCATCAACCCCATCTAGACCCTCCCTTGTCTCCCCTGTCCCCCTCCTCTCCAATGGCTGCACACACACACACAC
>NC_137683.1:20313964-20318964 GCF_963989245.1 Nansenia antarctica
AGTGTGGGAGGGGGAAGGGGGGGGGGGGAGTGAGGGTGAGGAGGAGGAGGAGGAGGAGGATGAGGAAAGAGAGGGGGGGGTGAGGGGTAGGAGGCGGTGAGGGTGAGGAGGAGAGAGAGAGAGGAGGGGTTGAGGGGGAGGAGGAGAGAGAGAGAGGGGGAGGAGGGGTGAGGAGAGAGATAGATGGCAGGGGGAGTGCAGGTGAGGGTAAGGAGAGAGAGAGAGAGAGAGAGAGAGAGAGGGGGGGATATAGAGGAGAGGGGAGTAGGGGGGGTGGGGGTGGGAGGGGGGGGGGAGGGGGTCATTCAGTGTGTGTTTCCATGCCTGCAGGTGTTTCACAATTGACCCAGCTAATATAGCATTAGTAATGACACCACACACACACACACACACACACACACACACACACACACACACACACACACACACGCAACACATTCCTATCTTACATTCAGGAAGATTATCTGTATTAGATTCCTAATCCTCCCCTTTCATCACTTATATAATGGCCTGCTGTAGCTGGACACACACACACATGCAAGCAAGAGCACACACACACACACACACACACACACACACACACACACACACACACACACACAGACAGAGACACACAAACACACACAGAAATACACACACACACACACACACACACACACACAGAAACACACGCACACACATACACATACACAAACACATACACATACACATACACATGTACATACACATACACACACACAGATTCACACACACACACACACACAGTAAGGGTGTCCATCTTTACAGCAACGCTTACGGGGAAGGAGTAGAGGAAGACTCCGAAGAAGAGGATGACGAAGAAGAGGAGGACGAGGAGGAGGAAGAGCCACTTGAACCTCCTCCACAGGATGTACTTCAGAGTCTTGTAGGGAGACGAGAACCACAAGAAGGACGTGTCTGGTCGCCTGGGTGGGGTGGGAAGGGGAGGGGAGGGGAGGGGGGAGGAGAAGGGGGGGGAGGCAGACAGACAAAAAGTGTACCTCCTCTCATGACGATGTTCCCCTTCTTTAGACACGCGTATGTGTGTGTGTGCGTACGTGCGTGTATGTGTGTGTGTGCCCAGACAGTTTTTAGGTATAGTATTTAGGGGGTAGTGGTGGTCTAGTGGATAGTGAGTTGGACTTGTGATCGGAAGGTTGTGAGTTCAAATCCCGCCTGAAACCACACCACTACTAGTGTGCCCTTGAGTAAGGCACTTAGCCCTCAGTTACTCCAGGGGGAATGTCCCTGTAATTCGTAATTGGAAGTCGCTTTGGATTAAAAGCGTCTGCTAAATGGCAAAATTAAATTATTAAAATTATTGTATAGTACATTTCCATAAAGACCATAGTCTTTACAATGGGAAGCTGCTATTTACACACAACGACCACTAGTTAGCACCTCTTGTAAATGAGCCTGCCTCCTACACAGAAAAACTGCAAAATAGCTTTATACTAACTAACGCTGATGTGATTTTGAACGTAAGGATACTGGGTGGTAGAACGCACATATCTAGGGAAAGTCATGAAAGGAGGGTCCTGAAACACTTTCCGAGTGCAAAGATATTCAAAATAATTCACTCACATGGCGGAATAGAGTTCTAGTGTTAAATACTGTGTAGTCCCCATAGGGCCCCATTCATTCTGGAAGTATGTCCAAAACACCTTGGCACGCGCACACACACACACACACACACACACACACACACACACACATACACACATACAAACATACAAACACACACACACATCCATACACACACACACACACACACACACACATACACACATACACACATACACACACACACACACACACACACACACACACACACACACACACACACACACACACACACCAATCCAGACACTCCTCATGACAGAACGCCACTCTGAAGACTGTCTGTATTGCTGTAATACAAGTTTGCATTTTCATTGTTATGGTAACGCAATGCTGAAGGGGATTATAGCGTATTAACATGACAACACACGTAATGCAGACAAAGCCTTCAGTAATGGTGTTTTTGGACATCTCTCCAGGATGAATGGGCTCCTATGGTGCCAAAATATTATGAAATATCTGAAGGAAAAAAAAATGTAACTAAAAACTGTCTGGCTGCTTAGCAACTACACCCAAGGTCAACCAGGGCCAACCTGTGATTGGTTACTGCGAGCAGGCTGACTCACTGTGGCTCCTCCAGGTGGGGGTTCATGTTGGGTTCGTCTCTGCCCACCCCCGCTGGCCTCTCCTCCTGATCCTGCTCCCCCACGATCTCCATGGACATCTCTACCTTACCCTGGAGGGGGGGGGGGGGGGAGAGATCAATCAGGGTGAGATCAATCCCATTTCAGCAAAGCAGTCAACACTATAGAGGACAGGTCTTCATTGTGTGGCTGAGTGTGTACAGGTGTGTGTACAGGTGTGTGTATGTACAATTTTGAACAGGTGCATGTAATGGATGACATTGGGATGTGAGATGTGAGGAGTGAGGAGTGTGCGTACGTGTGTATGTGGGTGTGTGAACTTATCTTTTACTTGTCCGAGAGCTCAAGTTACTTGTCCAAATATGACGACGCACACGCTCGTGCGTGTGTGTGTCTGTCTACTAACACACTACAAGCCAGTAATACATTACATTACATTCGATTTCAAAGTTTAAAGTAAAGGGGTCATGCCAGCATTAATGTTCTGATTCAAAGGCATGATTTGCCAGATTCTCTAGGCATGACAACATACCGCGCTCCCCTACTCAGCGGACATAGATTGTTTGACAAGGCACCATACACTGACAAGGCAGCTCCATTGACAAGGCAGCTACATTGACAAGGCAGCTACATTGACAAGGCAGCTACATTGGCAAGGCAGCATACATTGGCAAGGCAGCATACATTGACAAGGCAGCATACATTGGCAAGGCAGCTACATTGACAAGGCAGCTACATTGGCAAGGCAGCTACATTGACAAGGCAGCTACATTGACAAGGCAGCTACATTGACAAGGCAGCTACATTGACAAGGCAGCTACATTGACAAGGCAGCTACATTGGCAAGGCAGCATACATTGGCAAGGCAGCTACATTGACAAGGCAGCTACATTGACAAGGCAGCTACATTGACAAGGCAGCATACATTGACAAGGCAGCTACATTGACAAGGCAGCTACATTGACAAGGCAGCAGACATTGACAAGGCAGCATACATTGACAAGGCAGCTACATTGACAAGGCAGCTACATTGACAAGGCAGCATACATTGACAAGGCAGCATACATTGACAAGGCAGTATACATTGGCAAGGCAGCATACATTGACAAGGCAGCATACATTGACAAGACAGCAGACATTGACAAGGCAGCATACATTGACAAGGCAGCATACATTGACAAGGCAGCTACATTGACAAGGCAGCTACATTGACAAGGCAGCTACATTGGCAAGGCAGCATTCATTGACAAGGCAGCATACATTGACAAGGCAGCATAGATTGACAAGGCAGCATACATTGACAAGGCAGCATACATTGACAAGGCAGCTACATTGGCAAGGCAGCATACATTGACAAGGCAGCTACATTGACAAGGCAGCTACATTGACAAGGCAGCATACATTGACAAGGCAGCTACATTGACAAGGCAGCTACATTGACAAGACAGCATACATTGGCAAGGCAGCTACATTGGCAAGGCAGCATACATTGACAAGGCAGCATATATTGACAAGGCAGCTACATTGACAAGGCAGCATACATTGACAAGGCAGCATACATTGACAAGGCAGCAGACATTGACAAGGCAGCATATATTGACAAGGCAGCATACATTGACAAGGCAGCATACATTGACAAGACAGCATACATTGACAAGGCAGCATATATTGACAAGGCAGCATACATTGACAAGGCAGCTACATTGACAAGGCAGCATATATTGACAAGGCAGCATACATTGACAAGGCAGCATACATTGACAAGGCAGCATATATTGACAAGGCAGCATACATTGACAAGGCAGCATATATTGACAAGGCAGCATACATTGACAAGGCAGCATATATTGACAAGGCAGCATACATTGACAAGGCAGCTACATTGACAAGGCAGCATACATTGACAAGGCAGCATACATTGACAAGGCAGCATATATTGGCAAGGCAGCATACATTGACAAGGCAGCTACATTGACAAGGCAGCTACATTGACATGGCAGCATACATTGACAAGGCAGCAGACATTGACAAGGCAGCATACATTGACCAGGCAGCTACATTGACATGGCAGCATACATTGACAAGGCAGCATACATTGACAAGGCAGCATACATTGACCAGGCAGCTACATTGACATGGCAGCATACATTGACAAGGCAGCATACATTGACAAGGCAGCATACATTGACAAGGCAGCATACATTGACATGGCAGCATACATTGACAAGGCAGCATACATTGGCAAGGCAGCTACATTGACAAGGCAGCAGACATTGACAAGGCAGCATACATTGGCAAGGCAGCTACATTGACAAGGCAGCTACATTGACGAGGCAGCATACATTGGCAAGGCAGCATTCATTGACAAGGCAGCTACATTGACAAGGCAGCTACATTGACAAGGCAGCATATATTGACAAGGCAGCATACATTGACAAGGCAGCATATATTGACAAGGCAGTTACATTGACAAGGCAGCATACATTGACAAGGCAGCATACATTGACAAGGCAGCATACATTGACAAGGCAGCATATATTGACAAGGCAGTTACATTGACAAGGCAGCATACATTGACAAGGCAGTTACATTGACAAGGCAGCATAGATTGACAAGGCAGCTACATTGACAAGGCAGCATACATTGACAAGGCAGCATACATTGACAAGGCAGCATACATTGACAAGGCAGCATACATTGGCAAGGCAGCATACATTGACAAGGCAGCTACATTGACAAGGCAGCATACATTGACAAGGCAGCATACATTGACAAGGC
>NC_137683.1:20333477-20335977 GCF_963989245.1 Nansenia antarctica
GTGTCACATAAGCAGTACAACCTTATATAAAGGCTGTGACCCAGACACAATACTGAGAGTCCTGGTCACGGCACCGACTTACCCACCGCAACATCTACAGGCAGCACAGAGAAATCAAAGAGATAAAGTTACAAAGAGAGAGAGAGAGAGAGAGGAGGGGGGTGAGGGGAAAGAAAAGAAAGAGAAAGATAGGGGGAGGGGGAGAGAGAGAGAGAGAGAGAAGGGGGGATGAGAAAGAGAGAGAGAGAGACATGACCATCGTCATCAGCTAGCTTTAGCATTAGAATGCTACCACCGTTATGGACTAGCTTCAGGATCAGAGTGAGACACGGGTGTTTAAACACGCGCGCTTGACATCATTCCTCGTTCCCATTCTGTGCATCACAATCAGCCCGTCCTCCGATGTTCTACCCCCACCAGCCTCCCCTGGCTTCTACCCCCACCAGCCTCCCCTGGCTTCTACCCTCACCAGCCTCCCCTGGCTTTTACCCCCACCAGCCTCCCCTGGCTTCTACCCCCACCAGCCTCCCCTGGCTTCTACCCCCACCAGCCTCCCCTGGCTTCTACCCCCACCAGCCTCCCCTGGCTTCTACCCTCACCAGCCTCCTCTGGCTTCTACCCTCCAGATCCATTCAGGTTCAGATCTTGTCTGGTTGCCTGGCAACCGGAGTCTGGTAGTTGTCAACAGTGTAAAGTGGATGGGTGGTTTCAACTTTAGCCCCAAAGCAATCAATCTCAGATAACAGTCAAATCAGTCAGATCAGTCAAATCAGGTTCATCGAAACATTTTCATGGAGTACAGTGTTTGACAAACGTACATTTTAATGTCTATCTTTATTTTGTACAAATATTTAAAACTAAGCTGTTCAACACTAACACCAACACTAACACTTCTATCTATGTCTTTCCAGCCATTAACTATTATATTATTAAATGTTTTATATATTTACTTCTTACATCTGGAGCAGTTATGAGTTTAGGCTGAAACATGCTGAATGGTCCATAATCAAACACTGTGAGTTCACTGTAAATACAGACCTGTGTTTGTAAATACAGGCTAAATGTGTTTGCAAACGTGTCATTTTACACTGCAATCTCACACACCGTATCAGGCAGGATAGCGGTTGAGTACAGATGCTGTATCAAATGTGTGATTTTACACGTAACAGGCACACGTAACAGGCTGTATCGGGCAAGATAGCGTTTGAACACAGATGCAATAATAAAAAAATATCAAGGTCGGAGGTGACGTCTTGAAATATTCATACGTGCAGCCACTACCTGTGATCATCTGCAACCTTAATCCTGTATGGTACTTATACACATGAAATAGACATGACACTTGTAGCTACCGGTATATCTTTTTATTCATTGTCTATTATGTTGTTAAATGTTTATCTATTTATTTTCTCTCTCTGTCTGTCTGTCTGTCTGTCTACTGTTTTTTAACATGTAATATACTGTTAACAGCATGTTTAAACAAAGCTATTATCTGCCATGGACTGAGGTGGGAGTCCTAGTTCTGTCATGAGACAGTGACAGGACAGTAGTCAGACCAGAGGAATGTTTGGGGACTCGAGGGGTTTAAACACTTCTGCCTAAGTTTGGCTTGTCGTGACTTTCTCACAGACAGGATCTAACAGCAATGACGACATCTCCCTTCCCCTAAGGTTTCTCTGTGTGTGTGTGTGTGTGTGTGTGTGTGTGAGAGTGTGTGTGTGAGTGGGTGGGTGGGCCTGTGTGTGTCGGTGTGTGTGTGTGTGTGTGTGTGTGTGTGTGTGTGTGTGTTTGAGTGGGTGGGTGGGTCTGTGTGTGTGTCTTCAGTATTGACAGTATCCCTCTGGCCCTGACCTATGCAACCATAGCTTCTGAAGACCGGGAAGTAGCGACTACAACACACACACACACTCACACACACACACACACACACACACACACACACACACACACACAGCAACCTTCACTCTAGACATGACTTGTCCCCACCCTGCAACCTTCAACCCTCACAGGAGACCTAGAGCTTAAAACACTTGCATGACGCAAGCAATACTGTTTCCATTGTAATTGTGTGTGTGTGTGTGTGTGTGTGTGTGTGTGTGTGTGTGTATACAGAACAAAGGTCTCTCTCATGGCAGAGGAAGTGTGTGAGTGTGAGTGACAAGCTGGGATCCCCTTTCTCCTAGTTCTCACACACCCATATACTCTGGCGCACACACACACACACACACACACACACACACACACACACACACACACACACACACACACTGTCTGTGTGCACATACTAGGGATGTACCTGAATATGAATACGTTATTCGGAAAAGCACAAATAATGTGATGGAAACCCGAGATTGTTCTTTTTTGGGGAAAAAACCCATTACTGACATTACTGTCTATTTGTCAACCATTATGTTTCTTAAAATCGATTAATATCATTGTGAATGGCTAAGATGAAAATGACCATTCTGTTTGCAACATAGGACTTTGATTTCACTAACTA
>NC_137683.1:20343477-20353477 GCF_963989245.1 Nansenia antarctica
AAGTGAGGTAGTGCATGGGAGATGTTCTTGTGGCGCCTGTGGTTGGGGGGGCAGGGGAGGAGAGGAGAGGGGGATGAGCAGGGGAGGAGAGAAGAGGGGGATGAGGGAGAGGAGTGGAGAGGGAGATGAGCAGGAGAGGAGAGGAGAGGGGGGTGAGAGGAGAGGGGGATGAGGGAGAGGAGAGGAGA
Source organism: Nansenia antarctica (assembly GCF_963989245.1). Taxonomy (NCBI): domain Eukaryota; kingdom Metazoa; phylum Chordata; class Actinopteri; order Argentiniformes; family Microstomatidae; genus Nansenia; species Nansenia antarctica. The sequence goes on from NC_137683.1 coordinate 20,343,666, forward strand.
GGGGGATGAGCAGGAGAGGAGAGGAGAGGGGGATGAGAGGAGAGGGAGATGAGCAGGGGAGGAGAGGAGAGGGGGATGAGAGGAGATGAGCAGGGGAGGAGAGGAGGATGAGCCTTCTGCCCTTTGCTGATTCACCACATCAGAGAAAAGCAGAAGAAGAGAGAGAGAAGGGAGGGAGAATGTGAGAGAGGGAGAGGAAGAGAGAGGGAAGGGAGGGAGAATGTGAGAGAGGGAGAGGAAGAGAGAGGGAAGGGATGAAAGAAGGAGAGAGCAAGAGAGAAAGCTGAAACAGAGAGAACAAGCTTGTGTTGTGTAACAGGGTGCTGTGTATAGAACCCCACTGAGACACACACACGCGCACACGCACACGCACGCGCACGCGCACACACACACTCACACGCGCACCACAATGTAACTAGGTAACTAGGACCAGACATAGTGTTTACAACTGTGCTGTAAGGACACACTGCTCTGTGGTCTATTCCATTACACAGCATCAGAAGGGGAGGATGAGGGTAAGGAGGAGGGGGGTGAGGGAGCAGGGCTTACAGAGGGGTGAGGAGAGGGTGAGGAGGGGTGAGGGGAAGGGGTGAGGGATTGGGGTGAGGGGTTGCAGTATTATAGTAAGGTGGGTGAGGAGAGGGTGAGGGTATGGGGGTTGAGGGGGGAGCGGATGGGGGGAGAGGAGAGGGAGAGGAGGGGTGAGGGTAAGGGGGTTGAGGGGGGAGGGGGGTGTAGGCCGGTAGTGAAGGATGATCAGGTTTCCCCTAATGCACTGGGGGGTTTAGACTGGTTTATTTGGGTTCTCTCAAGTTCTCAAACACAGAGACAGAGAGAGAGAAAAAGAGAGAGAGGGGGGGTGAGGGGGGGATGGGTGGTTCTGGAATCACTAGACTGAACTCTAGACGCCTGTACTCTTCCTCAACCCCCCCCCCCCCCCGCGCCACCCCCGACCCCACCCCCAACAGGTCTGTTTATAGGTCTGATGTGGTAAAGAGAGACGAGATACTTCAGAACGGCAGGTTTGTGTGCTTAGACAGATACACACGTGTACGTGTGGACGCACGCACGCACACACACACATACACACACAGGGAGCCCAGACCAGACCAGCAGACCAGACGTTTTTAGTCCAAACAGTAGCTGCAGGATGGGATCAGATTTTCCTCTCTGGTTTTCCCTGCTCCTCCTCTCCTCTCCTCTCCCTGTCAGGGACATCCGAACGCCATCGGAATGCCAGGAGAGAGAAAGAGTGAGAGAGAGAGAGCAGCAGGGATCCCAGCCAGGACTCATCCAGAGGTGGGGACGGAAGATGGACATTCCGCCTGGCTCTTACTGATGACATCACAATGACCTGATGGACATTCCACCTGGCTCTTACTGATGACATCACAATGACCTGATGGACATTCCGCCTGGCTCTTACTGATGACATCACAATGACTTGATGGACATTCCGCTGGCTCTTACCGATGACATCACAATGACCTGATGGACATTCCACCTGGCTCTTACTGATGACATCACAATGACCTGATGGACATTCCGCCTGGCTCTTACTGATGACATCACAATAACCTGATGATTCTGTCCTCCCCTACAGTTAGAACTTCAGAACCAAAGAGATAGAAGGAACGTTGAGCTGCAACATTTGCAGGAAAAGTGCTATGCAAATAAAGGTTACTATTATTATAACTACAACGCTAGTCCAAGTCCTCATCAGTGAGAAGAGTGTTGTAGAACCTCTCTTCTGAGGTGACGTGGGACTTGTAGTCCAGCGTCGGGCCGATCTCAAGCTGCTTCAACATGACACCAAGGTCATCATGCCTTCCTCCATGGAGACGCTGGAAGAACTTCCTAGGAAGTTGAGGACAGTTTCGGGGACACAGTTGGGGTAGTATGAAAGGGCCCTGTTCTCTCTGTCTCTCTCTGTCTCTCTCTCTGTCTCTCTCTCTGTCTCTCTCTCTCTGTCTCTCTCTGTCTCTCTCTGTCTCTCTCTGTCTCTCTCTCTCTGTCTCTCTGTCTCTCTCTCTGTCTCTCTCTCTCTGTCTCTGTCTCTCTCTCTGTCTCTCTCTCTGAGTTCTCTCACACAGTTGGGGACATATGAATGGTTCTAGGTAAGCGTTGGACGGGCGCTGTGGTGGTCGTTTGATATTTGATAGTGATGTCACATAAGGCCGACATTCCACGGCGATGTCCTTAAACAGGAAGGGGTGAAGAAGAAGGGACTTTTTCTTGTTGTGTAAAACGTGAAAGAGTGTAAGAATTGTGAAAATGGAAAACTACACATCTCCTTGCGTGTTCTACACTATGGGCTACACAGACAGACACACACACTCACGTGCGTGCGTGCATACACACACACACACATTGAAATAACTGTTTTTTGTTTATCGACCCCAAACCCAAAGTTTGATGATTGTGCATTTTTCTCCTATTAAAACATTCCCCCGTGACGAACCCCCTGGCCTCAGTACTGACGTCCCAGGGACAAGCACACACACACACCAACCTCCCCTCGACACCACCCCCGGGGTCCCCCTGGTCCAAAGTTGGTTTCTCATGGTTGTGGTTGTGTGTGTGTGTGTGTGTGGTTACGGAGCTCTTATTTATGCGAGCCCCAAACGAAGCGTTTGATGGAAGCCACCCGCCCCCCCCCCCCAAGCAGCACTGCCAGCAGAAAAGTCAATAACACAAAGCCTGTCGTTTCATACGCGTCCACAGCCCCTTCACTGAGGCATGCGGCCCTGTCCGGTAGCCAGCGCAGCGCATCGACGTCGGGGGCAGAGGGTTGCGATGGGCCTTGTTTACCAAAACATCATCAAAACATCATCAACCCCCAGGAAGCACCGCATGCACCGCCCAGGAATGCTGCTTTTAACGACAGCCAGCCAGCCAAGGCATCTAGAATGTTCTGGTCTGTTCTGAACCTTGGATGATACACACATACACACACGCATGCGCACTCGCACGTGCACGTGCACGCACACGCACACACACACACACACACACACACACACACACACACACACACACACACACACACACACGGAGAACGAGCTCCGTTCTATAAGAGAACAGGACGCCCGGATAATTATCGATAATTCTATGGCTGCGTTCGTAATTTCGCTCTGAGAGCGCCGGAGCGCACATTGGGTTCAACGTCATATAGGGACCGAGTAATTTGATTGGACAAGAGGCTTGTCCATGAGTGCTGATCAGATCTCCAGAGCGAATTTACGAACGCAGCCTATAATTGAACAGAATGGCAAGAGAGAAGGAGCTACCTCCGATAATAGAACAGCAGCTTCTCTACCAATCACACTGTCTACTAACAGTAGACTCCAGTCATTTAACGTTATTAAAACAGGTATTTTACCTTACCTGAGTGCTACTGCAGTAAGCCTTAGGCCGAAGCAGAACATAATATATAAATAAATATATGTACAGTCCGTACATTTTACAGCAACTTCTCAGATTCACGTTTGCTAGCAACCATAAGGGTGATGTCCATGTCCAAAAAATGACAAATGTCCCCAGTGGTGTTTACATGGTGCAGATGGTGTAGTTAATGGAGAGACCGGTGTAGGAACTTCTGTACCTGTCCCTCACAAAGGCGGAGAGTCAGTCCGGGTTTCACCACACATCCATATGTAGCGGAGGTGGCCCTAGGCTTTAGCTTAGCGAGCTAGCACATGGTTAACATCAGGGTTCAATTCCCGTCTCAGTCACACAAACACACACATCGATCTCCCACAGTAGATGAGAGGGATGGAAAATATGACCCAGAGAAAGGAAAATAATCATGTTAGTGCCCTTTATAAGAACAGTGTGTGTGTGTGTGTGTGTGTGTGTGTGTGTGTGTGTGTGTGTGTGAGTGTGTGTGTGTGTGTGTGTGTATGTGTGAGTGTGTGTGTCTGTGTGTGTGTGTGTGTGTGTGTGTGTGTGTGTGTGTGAGTATATGTGCTGGGTGTAGGCTTTACAAGAAATAGCTCAAAAGGGCAAATATGAAGTGTTCATCTTTCCACTTTGGGAACAAGAAATGCCTCGCCTTACAGGCCAAAAAGCAGTGCCAATGTGTGTGTGTGTGTGTGTGTGTGTGTATGTGTGAGTGTGATTCTGAGTGTGTGTATGTGTGTGTGTGTGTGCGTGTATGTATGTGGATACACATGCATGCATGTGTGCATGGGCGTGCATGCGTGTGTGTGTGTGTGTGTGTGTGTGTGTGTATGTGTGTGTGTGTGTGTGTGTGTGTGTGTGTGCGCGCGTGTGTGTGTGTGCGTGTGTGCGCGCATGTATGCGTGTATGAGTGTGTGTGCGTGTGTGTGTGCGTGCGTGCGTGTGTGCGCGCATGTATGTGTGTATGCGTGTATGCGTGTGTGTGTGTGTGTGCGTGTGTGCGCGCATGTATGCGTGTATGCGTATGTGTGTGTGTGTGTGTGTGTGTCTAGAACAGGAGCATAAATAAACACGTTCCGACATGATGATACGGCCCACATTTCTGCGGTCGCCTTGGAGACCGCGAGGCTCGCGGCCATCGCCGCTCGTTAAAAAACTCTCTCTCTCTCTCTGTCTTTTTTTTTTCATTTCATCCTCTCTTTTTTTTCTTCTCATCCAGTGAAGGAAACAAACGGAGGCAGGACAGTTACCACTGAGACCTGGAAACTATTTTCCAATCTCCCTAATCCCTCTCAAACCTCTCCGCCTCTCGGCCCGCGATATTGTTTTTATTTATTTCCTGGTATTTTTAGAGCGTCGTCATGACAAGGAGTTGACGAGGTTCCCGCGGTGACGAGGTTCCCGTGGCGACACATGCTCTGTGCTCAGTTTCCACCGCAGTGCGGGCCGGGGTCGCTGGGCTGTGTACAGAGAGGAGCGAGATGTTCTGTGTGTGTGTGTGTGTGTGTGTGTGTGTGTGTGTCGTGTGTGTGTGTGTGTGTGTGTGTGTGTGTGTGTGCGCGTGTGTGTGTGCGTGTGTGTGTGTGTGTGTGTGTGTGTGTGTGTGCTCAGTTTCCACCACAAAGCGGACTGGGGTCTTTGGAGAATGGAGCGAGACTACTCATGTTCTGGGTCCAAGCCTGGCCAAGCTTACTCTCTCTCACTCACTCACTCTCTCTCTCACTCTCTCACTCTCTCACTCTCTCTCTCACTCACTCACTTACTCACCTCACTCACTCACTCACTCACTCACAGGATCCTTGGCTAAATCTGACCCTGCTGAGTTGGGTGGGTGATCAGAAGGTCATGAGTTCAAATCCCACCTGGGAACACAACCACGAGTGTGCCCTTGAGTAAGGCACCTAGCCCTAAGTTACTCCAGGGAGACCCTGTCCCTGTAATCTCTAATTGTAAGTCGCTTTGTATGAAAGTGTCTGTTAAATGGTAAAAATGGAAATGTCTGGTGGAGGTGGACAGGCCCTGCATGGAGAGGATCAATGCCCTGACCCTTCACCATCATACTAACCCACCATAGATGCCCTTCACCATTATACTAACCCACCATAGATGCCCTTCACCATCATGCTAACCCACCATAGATGTCATCGGGCATCCCTATCACAGTGAGTGCATATATGTTGTATAGCGGAAATTGAACCCTCTATCTTAACATTACAAACGCCGTGGTCTACCCACTGGGCCACAGCTCTATCTGTCAGCTGCACCATGGCAACGGTTTCAGTACCATCTCACAGCCAAAGTCTACGATGGTTCTGGAACTCTGACAGGAACACATTCCACTCCTCCACAGGAGAAGAGAGGTACAAGGGCCTATACGTCCAAGAACCAGCCCTGCCCAGAACCAGCTCAGCCCAGACCCAGCCCTGCCCAGACCAACCCAGACCCAGCCCAGCCCAGCCCAGCCCAGCCCAGCCCAGCCCAGCCCAGACCCAGCCCAGCCCAGCCCAGCCCAGCCCAGCCCAGCCCAGCCCCAGCCCAGCCCAGCCCCAGCCAAGCCCAGCCCAGCCCAGACCCAGACCAGTCCTGATCCTGTCCAGACCCAGACCAACAAAAAAACTAGTTTAGTCCCAGAGCTGGGTGTGAGGTATATGATTCCGCCATAAAAGCACAGGGAAAATACCCCTTCATACACTAACCTGACGAAACGGAGCTGGCACTGGGACTGGGAGACAGGGTTGGGGGACAGGGCTGGGGCTGGGACAGAGGCCTGGGAGACGGGGCTGGGGGACAGGGCGGGGGGACAGGGCTGGGAGAGAGGCCTGGGGGTGGGGCTGGGGCAAAGACCTGGGGCTAGGGCAGAGGCGGAGGGCTGGGGGTCAGGGCTGGGGCTGGGGGTCAGGGCTGGGGGACAGGGCTGGGGGACAGGGCTGAGGCTGGGGGTCAGGGCTGGGTCTGGGGGACAGGGCTGGGGCTGGGGGACAGGGCTGAGGCTGGGGGACAGGGCTGAGGCTGGGGGACAGGGCTGGGGCTGGGGGACAGGGCTGAGGCTGGGGGACAGGGCTGAGGCTGGGGGACAGGGCTGGGGCTGGGGGACAGGGCTGAGGCTGCGGGACAGGGCTGAGGCTGGGGGACAGGGCTGGGGCTGGGGGACAGGGCTGAGGCTGCGGGACAGGGCTGAGGCTGGGGGACAGGGCTGGGGGACAGGGCTGAGGCTGGGGGACAGGGCTGAGGCTGGGGGACAGGGCTGAGGCTGGGGGACAGGGCTGGGGCTGGGGGACAGGGCTGGGGCTGGGGGACAGGGCTGGGGCTGGGGGACAGGGCTGAGGCTGGGGGACAGGGCTGGGGCTGGGGGACAGGGCTGGGGCTGGGGGACAGGGCTGGGGCTGGGGGACAGGGCGGGGGGACAGGGCTGGGGCTGGGGGACAGGGCTGGGGCTGGGGGACAGGGGTGGGGGACAGGGCTGAGGCTGGGGGACAGGGGTGGGGGACAGGGCTGAGGCTGGGGGACAGGGCTGAGGCTGGGGGACAGGGCTGAGGCTGGGGGACAGGGCTGGGGGACAGGGCTGGGGCTGGAAGGCTTAGAGGGTGGAAAATGGAGCGTGGGTTGTGGCTATATGTATGGAGCATGAGCTGATTGAGTGTATGAAACTGTCAACTGTAGTTCACATTCTCTACCTGATCAACACACACACACACTCACTCACACAAGAACGAGAAGGGGGAACAATGTGGAAGAACAATCAATGAGACCCCATCTTTTCTACCCAGTCTTTCTCCTAGGAGATAATCATTTGTGATTGGCTGACAGATGGTGACACTTACCTGTCCAGATATGAGAGGCTCCTTGTCATCGATGTCAATCAGAACGTCATCGCGAGGTGTCTGGACTATCTCTTCTGGACACACACACACACACACACACACACACACACACAATCATCGTTTAAGACTGGGTTGTTATATCTTTGTTCCTTTGCATATACCTTTTCTATCTTCCATCACCTTTAGAACCTTTACTCCCACCTCATCTTCCATCCTCTATCCTGTCATCCTCTCTCTACTTGTCATGCTTTCCTCTTTTCACATCCCCCTCCACCTCTGACCTCTTCTCCTCCCCCATTTACCCAACTATACCCTCTTGTCATCCATCCATCCTCCCTCCCTCCCTCCCCCCCCCCACCCCCCCACCCCCACACACACACACACCCACTCTTCTTCTGGGGTGCAACGGTAGTCCTCGGTAGACATCGTATGGTAGACTGTCCCACCACCCTCCTCCCCCACCTCCCCTCCCTCCCTCCATCCCTCCCTCCCTCACCCCCTCTCACCGTGCCCGTCCTCCCCCTCCTCCCCCTCTTCTTCGGGGGTGCAGCGGTAGTCCTCCAGGCAGCGGATGGTACACTGGCCCACCACCGGCTTCCTGCCAAACTGACGGTTGTCGATCACCTTGATGACGATGGGGGGCATGTACAGCTCCTCACAGGGGAGTCTCTGTAGAGAGGGAGGAGGGGGGAGGGGGGTGGCGGTGCGATGGAGGGGAGGGGGGAGGGAGGGGGTAGAGCAGTGAGGAGGGAAGAAGGGAAGAACAAAGAGAGAAGAAAGGATAATACAGGGGGGGGGACAGGGCAGAAAGAGAGAGGGAGAGAGAGTGGAACGGGAAGGGGGGGTGGCGGGGAGGGGAGGGGAGACAGTGAGGGAGGTGTGGAGGGGAGACAGTGAGGGAGAGGGGGGAGGATGAGGTAGGGGGGGTGGGGAGGAGAGAATAAGGAAGGGGAGGAGAGAGACAGGGGGCATTGAAAGAAGGCAGAGGAGGAAGAGAGCGCGATAGGGTGGTGGGGAGGGGTGCAGGGGGGAAGGGGGGGGGAGGTGGAAGAAGAAAAAGAGGAGAGGAAAAAAGGAAACAAGTTGATGTTTTCCGTCTGACCCCGGTGTGTGTGTGTGTGTGTGTGTGTGTGTGTGAGGCTGAGGGGACGGTGAGAGAGAGGACAACGTGACGACCACACACTTCAACTATGACGGCAACGACAATGATCCTTTTTTCCTGGCGCGATTGGCCATGCCTTGTCGCCGTCCAAACAGAGCGTCATCAGCCCTACCAGCCGAGCCAGGCGACTCAGGAACACATGACCTCATGTCTGGAGCCGGAGTGGCCCGGGCCTTGTTCTGTGATGTCGTCTACGTCCCCGGCCCCAGTACACAGCAGGGGAGGCCGGTGGAGGTAGAAACCGGAGGACGGGCTGGTTGTAATGCACGGGACGTAACGAGGGAAGGTGTCCCAACACGCGTGTTTGCGGTGAGCCCGTCCTCCGATGTCTGCCTCCACCAGGGGGTCCGTTCTGTCCCGAACGTCCGCGTCCTCTTTCCTTTCTCCCTCGTATGGAGTGAGCAGGACTGCAGAGCCGCTACCTATCTTCCGCTGTAGATTGAGGACCCATCTCTTCAGTAGTCAGTAAGTCCTGTGAACCGATGTTTTCTCGGGCCTAACGGCTCTCCTGTTTCCGTAGCGTGAGGCGGCTTGATGTACAAGTACAGCCCCTAGACATGACGCTGGTCCCATCTCTTCAGGCTACTAGGACTAGGGTTGGGTACCGAAAATCGGTACCGGTAGGTACCGGTTACTTTACATTCGGTATGTACCCGTACCGAATCGCAAAGGAGATTTCGGTACCTCATTTCGGTACTTTACTGGTGACTCGTGACGTCACATCGCCTGTTAAATTTCCACTCAGTGAAAGCAGCGAGTACGGAAGGATAACGAGAAGGTTGCTAATAGCAACTTCCGCTAGCGGGTTGGCATAACGCGACGCTCGACTTATGGGTGCGTTCCGTGAACTCGTTCTGGAATTCTGATCACCACTCGTGGAATGCCTTCTGTCCAATCAAATGACTTGCTCCCCTTATGACGTCGGGCCCAGTGTGCGCTGCGACGCTCTCAGAGCGAGTTTACGAACGCAAGCCTTTGATTGGACAGTGCACTCCAGGATTCGACGCGTCTGTTGATGACGTAGTGCGGATGTGTGGCTGCGTCTCTGCCAGGTGGACAACATGATCGGGGATCTCCTGATATTCGGGTACTGTGTCAGATCATGTATATATCATGTAGATATATCCTTATCCTACTACTGTGTCTGAAAAATCGTCATGTCATCATGGACCAGAGAGGGGGAGGGGAGTAGTAGTAGCTGAGCGGCAACAGAGTTTGGATTTTGACGAGGTGGAGGGCTCCAGTTCATCAGAGTTATATTTCCTCTTGGTCTTCTTGGTTCCGGGGGCTATGCAGGCCTCTTCACTAGATCCCTTTTCTAAGAATATTCTGATGTCCTTGAGGGGCTGCCGAACAAGTGTGTACTCGTATTCGACATCAGTACCAACGATAGGCACCCCCAGCTTAATGGAGTCCCCAAGGCTCAGGAG
>NC_137683.1:20358477-20360977 GCF_963989245.1 Nansenia antarctica
TGGTCCTGTGTGGACATACTTCCAAACCTCCTGGTTCTCACCCCACCTCATCCGGGGAATGTTGGATCAGACTTAGACACACGCACACACACGCTCACGCTCACGCACACGCACACGCACGCACACACACACACACACACACACACACACACACACACCTCCTCATGTTTCTCTCAGGGGAATGTTAGATCAGCCCATCTGGCTTGGTTTGAACTGGACGGAGCGATGGGAGAATGTGCTCGCGATTTCATTGCAACTCACATAGGTGTCTGTAGAAAGATCTAGAATAGTATAGATCTGTGTCTATGAGGGCATCTGTCACTCACATAGGTGTCTGTAGAAAGATCTAGAATAGTATAGATATGTGTCCATGAGGGCATCTGTCACTCATATACAGTAGGTGTCTGTAGAAAGATCTAGAATAGTATAGATCTGTGTCTATGAGGGCAGCTCACTCACGTAGGTGTCTTGGTCGTAGAGTTCCACCACAATGTTGGGGGGGCTCCCCTCGGTGATCTGGGGGTCCCCGAACACCTCCACCTCGTAGAAGATCAGGGTCTGGTCCCAGGTGGGGTTCAGGCTGTTCCTGACTGTCACCGTCTTCTGACTCTGGTGGAGGAAGGACACGATGGCGTAGGAGTCTGGAGGAGGAGGGGGGGAGACAGACAGACAGACAGACAGAGACAAACAGAGAGTTAGGTTTTCTGACTGTGGAGGAGGTAGGACACAATGGCATAGGAATCGGGAGACAGACAGACAGACAGAAATCAACGTCAAGTTGCTGCAAACAGTCATCGCATTCTGAGTTGCTGTACTTGTGTCTCGGACCTGGACTCCTGTATTGATCAACACAGTGTGACTGTCTCCACAAACATCCGGGGGAACCCACCCACGCCTCAGTTCAACGGCACACTGAACTGAACTTGAGGAGTGAGTTTACCATCTCAGCTGGGTTACACAGAGACAGAGAGTCAGTGGGCCCTGATGGAGAAACTCTGACCTGTAGGCCTAGCTGAGAGAAGAACCCACACGCCTACACACACAGACACACACGCACACGCACACGCACACGCACACGCACACGTACAGATCTCACCGATGCACATGTAAACACAGGTGATAGATGTATGTGCTAGAGCAGTGCTCATGGATGTAAACAAACTAGTCAGTAGCTAACTCAGGAGCGGTAACCCCACTCCTCTCCATAGCACCTCGCAGCTTTCAAAACCATGTGATCATCCCCAAACACATCTGCACAACTCATTTGGAAGCTGTTTTCACACGCCCACACGTTCGTAAGGTGATCTGGAAAACCGTTTTTGAGGTAAAAAAAAAGAGGAAAATCCCTTTAAGCCACATTCTGTAATTCGTTCAAGTTGTGTAAAGTAGGTAATGGATGAGAGTGTGTAGTAGATGAGCTAGCTAGCGGTGTGTTTGTGTTGCCTGGGATCGCCTCTGGAGGACACACTGGTACACAGAGAATCATTGGCCATGCTCTTCGTAAGACTTCCTAACACTATCTAAGACTTCTTAAGACTTCTTAACACTAAAGGGCTCTGCACACAGCGTGCGATTTCTGTTGCGCGTCAAAGTTCCATTTTGAAGTTTGAATGGAAGTCTATGAGAACATCGCATTTACCCACACACGGCCCCGATTTTAATCGCACGGCGAACATTCGATTCCATTCATTTGACAGTGCGACAAAACTCGCACGCCGTGTGCTTTGTCCCATTCAAAATGAATGGAATCGAATGTTCGCCGTGCGATTAAAATCGGGGCCGTGTGTGGGTAAATGCGATGTTCTCATAGACTTCCATTCAAACTTCAAAATGGAACGTTGACGCGCAACAGAAATCGCACGCTGTGTGCAGAGCCCTTAAGACAGGCGTGCCTATTCCACCTACTCTTAGCACCGCCTCGGGGGTCAAATGACCATAGTTATTATGGGGGACCATAGTTATTATTATAGGGAAGCTGTTACTTACACACAAAGACCACTACTTGGTATCTCTTGTAAATTAGCCTGCCTCCTGGTAGAAGTAGAAGTACACAGAAAAACTGCAAAAAAGCTTTATACTAGTTTATCCTGATGTTTGTTTGTTTTTTGTGTAAGGATACTGGGTGGTAGAACGCACATATCTAGGAAAAGTCATGAAAGGAGGGTCCTGAAATTTGATCGAGTGCAAAGGTATAAACATTGTTTTACTCACTTGGTCAAATGACCCCACCCGTGGCTGTTCTAGTGTTAAGACGTGGCCTGGGGTGGTCCAGTGGTCCAGCACTGCGGTCTACAGTGCAAACATAATGCCCATGTCGGCATTTGGGTTTGAATCCGGCCCATGCCCTGCTGACATGCCCTCTCTCCCTTCTTCTCCTACTTTCCTGTCTGTCTTCACTATTATCTGTCCAATAAAAATGAAAAATATGAGTGGGACTGCCCCACTCAGAAAAAATATTTAATTTCTTTTTTTTTCTTTTTTTCAAGCTTCTTAAGACTTC
>NC_137683.1:20365977-20378123 GCF_963989245.1 Nansenia antarctica
AGGTCAAGAGGAGGTGAAGAGGAGGTGAAGAGGAGGTAAAGAGGAGGTGAAGAGGAGGTAAAGAGGAGGTGAAGAGGAGAGTAAAGAGGAGGTGAAGAGGAGGTGAAGAGGAGGTAAAGAAGAGGTAAAGAGGAGGTGAAGAGGAGGTAAAGAAGAGGTAAAGAGGAGATGAAGAGGAGATGAAGAGGAGGTCAAGAGGAGAGTAAAGAGGAGGTGAAGAGGAGGTGAAGAGGAGGTGAAGAGGAGGTCAAGAGGAGAGTAAAGAGGAGGTGAAGAGGAGGTGAAGAGGAGGTGAAGAGGAGGTCAAGAGGAGGTCAAGAGGAGGTGAAGAGGAGGTGAAGAGGAGGTAAAGAGGAGGTGAAGAGGAGGTAAAGAGGAGGTCAAGAGGAGAGTAAAGAGGAGGTGAAGAGGAGATGAAGAGGAGGTGAAGAGGAGGTAAAGAGGAGGTCAAGAGGAGGTGAAGAGGAGGTGAAGAGGAGGTGAAGAGGAGATGAAGAGGAGGTGAAGAGGAGGTGAAGAGGAGGTGAAGAGGAGGTGAAGAAGAGGTAAAGAGGAGGTCAAGAGGAGGTGAAGAGGAGGTGAAGAGGAGGTAAAGAGGAGGTGAAGAGGAGAGTAAAGAGGAGGTGAAGAGGAGGTGAAGAGGAGGTAAAGAAGAGGTAAAGAGGAGGTGAAGAGGAGGTAAAGAAGAGGTAAAGAGGAGATGAAGAGGAGATGAAGAGGAGGTCAAGAGGAGAGTAAAGAGGAGGTGAAGAGGAGGTGAAGAGGAGGTGAAGAGGAGGTCAAGAGGAGAGTAAAGAGGAGGTGAAGAGGAGGTAAAGAGGAGGTGAAGAGGAGGTGAAGAGGAGGTGAAGAGGAGGTAAAGAGGAGGTGAAGAGGAGGTGAAGAGGAGGTAAAGAGGAGGTAAAGAGGAGGTCAAGAGGAGAGTAAAGAGGAGGTGAAGAGGAGATGAAGAGGAGGTCAAGAGGAGGTGAAGAGGAGATGAAGAGGAGGTGAAGAGGAGGTGAAGAGGAGAGTAAAGAGGAGGTCAAGAGGAGAGTAAAGAGGAGGTGAAGAGGAGGTGAAGAGGAGGTAAAGAAGAGGTAAAGAGGAGGTGAAGAGGAGGTAAAGAGGAGGTGAAGAAGAGGTAAAGAAGAGGTAAAGAGGAGGTGAAGAGGAGGTGAAGAAGAGGTAAAGAGGAGGTGAAGAGGAGATGAATAGGAGGTCAAGAGGAGGTCAAGAGGAGAGTAAAGAGGAGGTGAAGAGGAGGTGAAGTGGAGGGTAGGAGGGTAAAGAGTGCCCATGTCTCTACTGAACAGCGTTCACGATGTTTGTCCACAGACCATTTTGTTCGTACCGCCGCGGGACTCCTGTGAGCGTCAGTGTCCCGTAACCGCGGTTACACCAGAGGACTCACTGACGGTTCAGATCTCACCTGAAAAGCTGTCCTTGTCCATGGCAGGCAGGTCTCTGGCCTGGTACAGGTAACACCGCAGGTGGTAGCGGGTTCCATCTGAAACACACACACACACACACACACACACACACACACAGAGTCACTGTCAGGTCATGGTCTAGTTACTGTATGTCTTGAAATCATTACTGCCGTACTGTGCGTTACCATGGTGACCACCTGTTGCTCTGGGCCCTGATTAAAAGCAGAGATCTCCCAGAATGCAACACAGGTGGGCGACAGATGGGGAGGTACAGTAGGGTTGCACAGAGAGCACGGGAACACACAACCACAGACACACACACACACACACACACACACACAGATGGGGAGCTATAGGGTCGTAGAGATGTCATGGTTGTTTTCAGGATGAAGATGTTTATAATGATGAGGGTGTTTCTGATGGGGCTGGCTGCGTAGGAGCACAGCAACATATCGATTTATGATCGTCCATAAAGACCCAGTAACGTTTATAGAAGGCTTTCATCTTGTATTCGTCCCTCTCTAACAACTCTCTTTGTCTCACCCCCTTCCTCTCTGTTCTCTCTCTCTCCTTCGTCTTCTCTCTCTCTCTCTCTCCTTCTTCCTTTTCTTCTCTGTTTCTCTCCCTCTCTTCTCTCCTGTCTCTCCCCGCTCTTCTCCACTCTCTCTCTGTCTCTCTCTCTCTCTCTCTCTCTCTCTCTCTCTCTCTCTCTGCGCATGTGTGGGCGTTCATGTGCATGTGCGTGTGTGTGTGTGTGCGTGTGTGTGTGTGCGTGCGTGTCTTACTGTTGAAGAAGCAGGAGATGGTGGGCCGGTTCACCCCGAACAAGGTCGTCGCGTTCTTGTCATCATTCTTGTCCTCCGTCACACTCCCCTGCACACAGAGAGAAACCCTGCTCATCCCTCCATCCTTCATATCTCTCATCCATTTCTCATCCATCTCCTTTTCTGCCCCCCCCCCCCCCCGCCTCATCCTCTGCTTCTTCTTCTTCTTTTTGTTCCTCCATCCCTTCTGTTGAATCCCAAGTCAACCCCCTTCTCTCCTCTCCCCTCCTCTCCCCCCCCCCCTTCCCCTAGGCGACCAGGGGAGGCTGGTGGAGGTAGAAATCGGAGGACGGCCTCAGAGGTTCAATCACGGAGGTTCAATCTTCCAGTTGTCATCTACTCCCACCCCACACCTCCCCTCCCCTCCCCTCCTCTCCTATCCCCCCTTCCCCCCCCGCCCCCTCCCTCCCTCACCAGGGAACACTCCAGAGCGAAGATGGCGGCGGGGCCGGTCTTCTCCAGGGGCTCCATGCGGCAGCGCCAGCGGCGGCGTCTGAAGCAGTCGGTCTTGCGGGCCTTCAGGTGGAACCTCCAGCCCAGCAGGGAGGCGTACTCCCAGCCCTCCCTCTCTGTGTCGTCTGGACGCTGCTGCACACACACACACACACACACACACACACACACACACACACAAACACACATAGAGGCACACACACACACACACACACACAGAGGCACACACAGAGGCACACACGCACACACACACACACACACACACACACACACAGAGGCACACACAGAGGCACACGCACACACACACACACACAGAGGCACACACACACACAGAGACACACAGGCACGTACGTACGCAGGCAGGCAGGCACACACACACACACACACACACAGACACACACACACACACACAGAGACACACAGGCATGTACGCAGGCAGGCACACACACACACACATACACACATACACACAAACACACATACACACACATACAGGCACACAAACACACACATAGAGGTACACACACACACACACACATACATACATACACACATAGGCATACAGGCAAAACACACACACACACAGGCACGCAGAGACACACACACACACACACACACACAGACACACACACACACACACACACACACACACACACAGAGGCACATATGCACACAACACACACAGAGGCACACACACACACACACACACACACACACATATAAAAGACAATCAAAAAGGATTGTGAAGTCAAAAGGAAAACATTTCCCTATTCTTCATCTCAAGTGAACTGTCGTCACATGCTACAGTATTCACCAGTAGAGGGCGCCCTATACCCCCTCTGAGCTCTGTACTGTGTAGCCAGGTCGCCACCTTGTGGTCAAACACAGTGTCAGCCTGACAAACACTGGACATACACAACTGAGACATGAGTCTATGGATCTCAAACTAATGTGTTTGTTTTGTTGTCGTTGTTTTTTATTCAACCTTTTTTTTAATATCTCTTTTATAGTGTCAGGTGACAGATTTTTGCTCCGCCTCTCACCTTCTTTCTGTCTCAAGAATGACCACACACACACACACACAGACACACACACACACACACACACACAGACACACACATACACACACACACAGACACACACATACACACACACACACACACACACACACAGACACAGACACAGACACAGACACAGACACACACAGACACACAGACACACACACACACACACACACACACACCTTTCTCAGAGCCTCCATCTTCTGCAGGTCTCGTTGTCGGAGGCGTGTCCAACGGCGACGGCGGTTGGTGTGGTACATCTTCTCTGCCGGCACCCAGGACTTGGGCCTCCGGTCTGGGGGGATGGTGATGCCATACTCCCACCCTGGAGAAGAGGGGGGAGGGGGGGAGGAGAGGAGGGGGGATGGAGGGGTAGAGGAGGAGAGGAGGGGGGATTGAGGGGTAGAGGAGGAGAGGAGGAGAGAAATGGAAAAGGTGAACATTGTATGGTCACAAAACTCTCTCATTAATGTGTGTGTGTGTGTGTGTGTGTGTGTGTGTGTTTCTGTGTGTGTGTGTGTGTGTATATGTGTGTGTGTGTGTGTGTGTGTGTGTGTGTTTCTGTGTGTGTGTGTGTATGTGCGTGTTTCTGTGTGTGTGTGTGTATCAGGGTTTCCGCTAGAAAAAATTGCCGCCGGACATCGTGTCCGGGAAGATTTCGATTTACCGGACAAACGTGATATATTCCGGTCATCATATTAAAATATAAAAAATAAAAAAAATCTAAATCATATTTTTTTTTCTTCAAATCTAATATAGCTGTTTGTCGCGGTGATTACTGTTGTGTAGCGGCCTATATATGCCATTTAATGTCTATTTCTCATCCAATACGATTAGATGCGAGCTATATAATATATAATAATATAACATGATTCGCATGCGCGCTATGCCATTATGTCCAGCGCTTAACGGACGCCTCACTGGGAACTGAACAGACAGCATCGATCAATGAACGGACTCCACATTACGTTAACTGAAGTTTGTTAAATTGTTTGGGATTAATGTGAGTTTTCTATTTTCTCTTTCCAGTTTTACCCTTTTTTTATCAATAAAACAACGTCATTTCTATAACCAGGTCTCGCTGGTTGGGGTTCGTTTAGCTGCCTGTCAAATCATACTTAATCGGACGTATGAATCGGGAGTATGACAATGAGGAGAACATAACTGTTTATTGAGAAACAATAGGCAGGCTGGGATACGTATATAAAGAAATACCACAATGTCTAGATGTATAACATTTTATTGAACAGTGCAAGCATGTAGGCTTCTGGCGTGACATCGTACCCCTAACGTTCTTAGGGCTTGTTTGAAAAGCTTAGACTGAAAGTTAGTGCCCTGGTCAGATTGTATAACAAGAGGAAGACCGAATGTGGAAAAAAACGTTGTTAAAGCTTTCACCACTGAGCTGGCTGATATGTTACGCAACGGAACAGCTTCGGGAAAACGAGTAGCAGCGCACATAATAGTGAGCAAATACTGACTTCCACTTTTAGTCCTAGGCAAAGGTCCAACACAATCAATTATTACACGTTCAAATGGCTCCCCTATAGCAGGAATGGGATGCAATGGTGCGGGTGGAATGGATTGATTAGGCTTACCCGCCATCTGACAAGTATGGCAACAGCGGCAGTGCTTGGCAACATCCGCCTTCAGTCCGGGCCAAAAGAAATGTTTCAATATCAGCTGATAAGTTTTAGTTATACCTAAATGTCCTGACCACTGGCTCTCATGTGCTACAGATAACACCTGTTGTCTATAACCCACAGGCACAACCACTTGTTTTACAGTATTCCACTCACAACCATTTGCATTAGGAGGAGACCATTTACGCATTAATATCCCATCGTTAAGGAAATAAACTACGTTGCCCCCTATTTCAGATTCCTCACTAGCTGCATGTAAAAAACATTTGTTTAATGACTGATCAGCTACTTGAGCGACACGCAATCGCTCGCCGGTTACAGGCAGAGATAGGCTGTCAGCGGATGGTATGGTAGGACTCGGGGAGGATGGTAACTCTACCACTTTCTCCCTGGGAGAAGCTGAAACAATCGGGTTCTCATCCCTTTCAGAAAAGGCTTGCATAATCACACTATCACAGAGAGAAACATCGCTATCCTCCTCTCTGCCTCGACTCGATTGTGCACGAGTTATAGCGCACACCGGAAACAACCGCTGTTTCGCATAGGCAGCCTACACATTCATCAGTCATCATCATGCCGGTGTCAAATCATATCATAATAAAAGAAATACATAGCCTATATATTCGTCTTTTTAAAAATAGAAGGAATCAGAATGTGAACTTTAGCGAATTGTATTCAAATTGTGCTTAGAGGGAATTATTTTCACCGGACATTTATGTCCGACGAGTTTTCAATTTGTCGGACTTCAACAAATGTTACCGGACAAAGACCGGTAATTACCGGTTAACGGAAACCCTGGTGTGTATGTGTGTGTTTCTGTGTGTGTGTGTGTGTGTGTGTGTGTGTGTGTGTGAGTGTGTGTGTGTGTGTGTGTGTGTGTGTGTGTACCGTGGTCGTCCACAGCTCTGTTCAGGTCTTCGCTCCATTCCTCCTCCTCCCACACCCACCCCGGAGGAACCTCCACCTCGTCCTTAGGGACCGCCTTCTCCCCGTTCTGGGAACACACACACACACACACACACACACACACACACACACACACACACACTCAGTATCTTCATCATGATATACAGCTAGTCTACATTGCTAGTATCAGTATGCTCAGTATGCTGTTTATGACACTAGGCACTAGGTAATTTTGTCAGGTACAATAAATGTTAATTCTAAATGTTTGTAATCTGTGAGAACAATAAGCTTCTAGATCGTACACACAAGACACATCCACTCTCACCCACCCACCCACGCATCCACCCACCTACACACCCACACAACCACCCACCCACCCACCCACCCACACACACACACACACACACACACACACACCACACATCCACTCTCACCCACCCACACACACATTTTGTCTCTTACAATAAATGTGCGTTCGTTTGTTCCAAATGTATCTATGAGCAATATCCTACACACACGACAGGACACACACAACCACACACACACACACACACACACACTGACCACGTCTGTGTATCCCTCTGGCATTCCGATCCACTGTCCGGCGCCTGGCAACCTCAGCTGGTTCTCAAACACCTCCTCTGAGAAGGTCATGTGACCTGCGTCCACGTCATACAGCAGCCTGGGGGGAGCAGAGGAGGGTCACACACACACACACACACACACACACATGCACACACACACACCCAACACCCCCCCCCCCCCCGCCCCCCACACATACACACACACATATCCCCCCCCCACACACACACACATCTCCCCCAACCCACCCCCCCACACACATGCACACACACACCCCTAACACCCCCCCCTCACACACACACACACACACTTACGTCTTCTCAGGGCTGATGACCCAGTCCCCGGCCCAGGTCCAGCCTGAGGACGGTTTGAAGCTCTCCTTGGGCAGCTTGACCCTGCCGGTGACATCACTGAACCTGGGGTAGGTCAGGCCTGTAGTACCCCAGCTGCCCACCAGGGCCATCTTAGTCTGGTTCTCATACTGGACAACAAGGAGGTCAGGGTCAGGATCAGGGTCAGGATTAGGATCAGGGTCAGGATCAGGGTTAGGGTTAGAATATTGAACCCAGGGTAGGTGAGGCCTCCCTCCCTCCCTCTCCCTCTCCCCCTCACTTCCTCCATCCCCCCCTCCCCCCCTCCCTCCCTCCCATCTCACCGTCTCAGCGAACACAGACAGCTTGCCCTCAGCGTACTGGTTGAAGTGTTTGACGTCAGCCGCCAGGCCGAACCAGACCTTCACTCTGAGCTGAGCCGGGAGCTTAGAGTCTCCTGCCCCGCCCTGGGGGTACTGAGACACACACACACACACGGACGCATGGACACACACACACACGTACACACGCACGCATGGACACACACACACGCACACACACACACACACACACACACGCGCACGCAAGCACGCACGCAAGGAAACACGGACGCACAGACGCACACACAGGCAAACACACACACACATTTCGTATCTACACTGTGATATCTATAAAAAAAAATCAATGACCGTTTCTGTGTATTTATGGGTGTATGAATGAGTGTGTCTGTGCGTGTGTCTGTCTGTGTGTGCCTGTCTGTGTCTGTCTGTGTGTGTGTGTGTGTGTGTGTGTCTCTATGTGTGTGTGCCTCTGTGTGTGTGTCTCTGTGTGTGTGTGTGTGTGTGTGTGTGTGTGTGTGTGTGTACCTTCAAGAAGACAGTCTGCAGCTCTCCACAGTGCTTGCCACAGTGCTGCTGGGAGAAGAGCACGCTGTGGGCGGGGAGGCGGTAGTACGCCACCCTGCGCTCCCCCTGCAGCATCCAGATCACTATGTCTGGAAGACTGTTCTGGGGCTGGGAGGGAGGGGGGGGGACGACGACGACGACGACAGAGAGAGAGAGAGAGCAGATAGACAGGAGAAAGAGAGACAGGTGAGAGACAGGAGAGAGAGAAAGAGACAGACAGACAGAAGGACAGGTAAGAGAGAGAGAAAATAAGTTAGAACAACTAAATGAGGAGGAGCGTCTCACGCACACTGTGACAATCCACACTGGTACCACCAGTGGGCGCCAATCATCTGTTGTCTTGTTGACCTTCTCTTTTGGTTCCAGATGGGCACAGGTGGGGGTGATCATCCTGATTGTCCCAGGAACTTTAAGAGGGGGTCAAATTGATGGACTCGGTCTCTTCCTTGTCGACCAGCAGCCTTTTTGTTTGTTGTTACTATTTACTTTATCATTATTTCCAATTAACATATTATTCTTTAATAAATCTCCTATTATTGTTCTCCATGTGTCGTCTCCCTTTTTGTCACCTTGTCCTGAGCCAGGCAAGCGTAACACACACACACACACACACTGTCCTCCCACCAGCCCAGCCCCCCATCCCCTCCCCCTCCCCCTCCTCCTCCCACACACACCCACCTCCTTGGCCACGGTGCGTAGCCGGGCAGCCCAGTCCCCCCCCCCCCCCCCACACACACACACACACTCCCTCCCCCCTACACACACACACTCACACTCACACACACCTCCTCGGCCACTGAGCGTAGGCGGGCGGCCCAGTCCTCGGCCTGCTCCAGGACGGTGGAGAGGTCTGTGGCGGGGCCGTGCTTCAGGGCCTGGGCCGCCTGCTCCACCTGGGCCAGGTGGGTGGCCCGCAGGTGCCTCAGGGCCCGGTCCAGGGGGGTCACACACGACCAGCCCTCCAGCACGGGGAGCTCCACACTGGGGGGGGGGGGGGGCGAGGAGGGATAGGGGGGAGGGGGAGGGAGGGGGGGAGGAGGAAGGGGAGGGAGAAACAGAGGGAAAAATACAAGGAGGGAGAAACAGAGGGAAAGATACAAGGAGGGAGAGATGTGAGAGGGGGGAGGAAGGTTTGGGGTGTGTGGGAGGGAGGGAAGGGGGGAGACAGAGGGAGAAACAGAGGGAAAGATACAAGGAGGGAGAGATGTGACAGGGGGGAGGGAGGGTTGGGTGAGTGAGGGGGGGGGGGACAGAGGGAAAGACACACAGAGGGTGTACACAGATGTGAGAGGGGGTTGGGGGAGGGGGGGAGACAGAGGGAAAGATACACAGAGGGAGAGATGTGAGAGGGGGTGGGTGGGGGGGAGATGGAGCGAGAGACAGAGGGAGGGGGGAAGAGGGTGGTAGGCAGAGTTGGGGGAGAGAGAGGGGGGGGTTAGATTGAAACAGATGGTAGGGGATGTGAGGGAGATTGAGAGAGAGTGAGAGGGAGAGAGAAAGAAGAGAGAGAGAGGGTGGGGGGAAGAGAAAGAAGAGAGAGAGAGAGAGAGAGAGAGAGAGGGGGGGTAGAGAAAGAAAGATAAGATAACTCCTGACATTCCCAGACTTGTTGTAAACATCAACAGCAGGCTGCCTTCTGCAACGAGGGGGCGGGACCCTGAGGCTCCTCCTGACGTTGAGTGGCGTTGAGGACAGCCAATCGCCTACCTGCAGTCAGCGATGACCTCATCTAACATGTGCACCACCCGTAGCTCCACCTCCTCCAGCTCGCTGCCCGCCTTCAGCTCTAACTGCACCTGACGCAGGTTAGACTCCTGAAGAGAGAGAGACAGGTTACACACACACACACACACACACACACTCTTACACACACTCACACACACACTCACCAGGCGGTCCAGTATGTCCAGCAGCATGTTCAGGGCCTCTATGCGGGGCCTGATGTCCTCCCACTCAGAGGACAGGACCACCACGGGCTTCACATTCCCCCACGGCAGGTAGTAGTACTGACAGCCTGACACACACACACACACACACATGTACAGGTTACACACACAGGTGAAACACACACACACACACACACACACACAAACACACATACTCAGATTAAACACACACACACACACACACATACAACGGTTACAAATACAGGTAAAACACACACACACACACACGCACAGACACACACACACATGTACAGGTTACACACACAGGTTAAACACAAACACAAACACACACATGTACAGGTTACACACACAGGTAAAACACACACACACACACACACAAACAGACACACACACACATACTCAGCTTAAACACACACACACACACACATACAAAGGTTACAAACACAGGTAAAACACACACACACACACACACACACACGCACACAGGCTTTAGCCAGATGGGGGCGCTGTGACTCACCGTCGAACACGGCTCTGCTGAACTGCGTGGCGGAGGCCAGAGGTAGACAGGTGTTGTCGAACTTGTTGCCGTAGTTACCAATGCTGACCTCGAACTGGATGGCGTCGTCCACATCCTGCAGCAGCGTGGCGGAGTAGAACGCCGCGAACAGAGAGAACTTCCTCTTACGCAGGAATTTCTGGCGGGAAAAAAACGAGAAAAGAGAGAGAATGTTTCAGCTGATATTTCTTATTGTTTGATTATTTGATATCGTCACCTTCTTAAAATAATGGCTCTCAAGCTTTGAGAAAAACAGAATGAACTGAACCAAATCTAGAATATATGATATTTAGGCAAAAATATAATTCTCCTCAAAAGTGACGTAAGCCATTATTTTAAGAAGGTGACGATATGTTTTTACAGAACATATTGGACACACAAAATCAACTGAATTGGAGGCCGGGCTCTTTGGAATGCATGGAACGGAATAGGGAGTCATATAAACTAAAGGAGTGTGATTTCTACATCCACCAGCCTCCCCTCCTCTCCTCTGACCCCGGAACTCTCAGCACAACCACCAGGAGGTATTCAGAGGGGATGTCCTCCAC
This sequence comes from Nansenia antarctica, assembly GCF_963989245.1. Classification (NCBI taxonomy): domain Eukaryota; kingdom Metazoa; phylum Chordata; class Actinopteri; order Argentiniformes; family Microstomatidae; genus Nansenia; species Nansenia antarctica. The sequence goes on from NC_137683.1 coordinate 20,377,086, forward strand.
CTTCTCCTTCTCCTCCTCCTTCTCCTCCACCCTCTCCTCCTCCTTCTCCTCCTCCTCCTTCTCCTTCTCCTCTTCCTTCTCCTCCTCCCTCTCCTCCACCTTCTCCTCCATCTCCTCCTCCTTCTCCTCCTCCTTCTCCTCCTCCCTCTCCTCCACCTTCTCCTCCACCTTCTCCTCCTCCTTCTCCTCCTCCCTCTCCTCCACCTTCTCCTCCATCTCCTCCTCCTTCTCCTCCTCCTTCTCCTCCTCCCTCTCCTCCACCTTCTCCTCCTCCTTCTCCTCCTCCTCCTTCACCTCCTCCTTCTCCTCCACCCTCTCCTCCACCTTCTCCTCCACCTTCTCCTCCTCCTTCTCCTCCTCCTTCTCCTCCTCCTTCTCCTCCACCTTCTCCTCCTCCCTACCTCTCCTCCTCCTTCTCCTCCTCCTTCTCCTCCACCCTCTCCTCCTCATTCTCCTCCTCCCTCTCCTCCTCCTTCTCCTCCTCCTTCTCCTCCTCCTGCTCCTCCTCCTTCTCCTCCACCCTCTCCTCCTCCTTCTCCTCCTCCTTCTCCTCCTCCCTCTCCTCCTCTTCTCCTCCTCCTCCTCCTTCTCCTTCCCTCCTCCTCCTTCTCCTCCTCCTTCCTCCTTCTCCTTCTCCTCCTCTCCTCCTCCTTCTCCTCCTCCCTCTCCTCCTCCTTCCTCCTCCTCCTCCTTCTCCTTCTCCTCCACCTTCTCCTCCTCCTCTCCTCCTCCTTCTCCTCCTCCCTCTCCTCCTCCTTCTCCTCCTCCTTCTCCTCCTCCCTCTCCTCCTTCTCCTCTCCTCCTCCTCTCCTCTCACCTTCTCCTCCTCCTTCTCCTCCTCCTTCTCCTCCACCTTCTCCTCCACCTTCTCCTCCTCCCTTCTCCTCCTCCTCTTCTCTCCTCCTTCTCCTCCTCCTTCTCCTCCTCCTTCTCCTTCACCTTCTCCTCCACCTTCTCCTCCACCTTTCCTCCTCCTCCTTCTCCTCCTACTCTCCTCCACCTTCTCCTCCACCTTCTCCTCCTCCTTCTCCTCCTCCT
>NC_137683.1:20378323-20383323 GCF_963989245.1 Nansenia antarctica
ACAAAATCAACTGAATTGGAGGCCGGGCTCTTTGGAATGCATGGAACGGAATAGGGAGTCATATAAACTAAAGGAGTGTGATTTCTACATCCACCAGCCTCCCCTCCTCTCCTCTGACCCCGGAACTCTCAGCACAACCACCAGGAGGTATTCAGAGGGGATGTCCTCCACCTTCTCCTTCTCCTCCTCCTTCTCCTCCACCCTCTCCTCCTCCTTCTCCTCCTCCTCCTTCTCCTTCTCCTCTTCCTTCTCCTCCTCCCTCTCCTCCACCTTCTCCTCCATCTCCTCCTCCTTCTCCTCCTCCTTCTCCTCCTCCCTCTCCTCCACCTTCTCCTCCACCTTCTCCTCCTCCTTCTCCTCCTCCCTCTCCTCCACCTTCTCCTCCATCTCCTCCTCCTTCTCCTCCTCCTTCTCCTCCTCCCTCTCCTCCACCTTCTCCTCCTCCTTCTCCTCCTCCTCCTTCACCTCCTCCTTCTCCTCCACCCTCTCCTCCACCTTCTCCTCCACCTTCTCCTCCTCCTTCTCCTCCTCCTTCTCCTCCTCCTTCTCCTCCACCTTCTCCTCCTCCCTCTCCTCCACCCTCTCCTCCTCCTTCTCCTCCTCCTTCTCCTCCACCCTCTCCTCCTCCTTCTCCTCCTCCCTCTCCTCCTCCTTCTCCTCCTCCTTCTCCTCCTCCTTCTCCTCCTCCTTCTCCTCCACCCTCTCCTCCTCCTTCTCCTCCTCCTTCTCCTCCTCCCTCTCCTCCTCCTTCTCCTCCTCCTCCTCCTTCTCCTTCTCCTCCTCCTCCTTCTCCTCCTCCTCCTCCTTCTCCTTCTCCTCCTTCTCCTCCTCCTTCTCCTCCTCCCTCTCCTCCTCCTTCTCCTCCTCCTCCTCCTTCTCCTTCTCCTCCTCCACCTTCTCCTCCTCCCTCTCCTCCACCTTCTCCTCCTCCCTCTCCTCCTCCTTCTCCTCCTCCTTCTCCTCCACCCTCTCCTCCTTCTCCTCCTCCTCCTCCTCCTCCTCCTTCACCTTCTCCTCCTCCTTCTCCTCCTCCTTCTCCTCCACCTTCTCCTCCTCCACCTTCTCCTCCTCCCTCTCCTCCTCCTCCTTCTCCTCCTCCTTCTCCTCCTCCTTCTCCTCCTCCTTCTCCTTCACCTTCTCCTCCACCTTCTCCTCCACCTTCTCCTCCTCCTCCTTCTCCTCCTCCCTCTCCTCCACCTTCTCCTCCACCTTCTCCTCCTCCTTCTCCTCCTCCTTCTCCTCCTCCACCTTCTCCTCCACCTTCTCCTCCTCCCTCTCCTCCTCCTCCTTCTCCTCCTCCTTCTCCTCCTTCTCCTCCACCCTCTCCTCCACCCTCTCCTCCTCCTTCTCCTCCACCTTCTCCTCCTCCTCCTCCACCCTCTCCTCCTCCTTCTCCTCCTCCTCCACCTTCTCCTCCTCCCTCTCCTCCTCCTTCTCCTCCACCTTCTCCTCCACCTTCTCCTCCTCCCTCTCCTCCTCCTTCTCCTCCACCTTCTCCTCCTCCTTCTCCTCCTCCCTCTCCTCCTCCTTCTCCTCCACCTTCTCCTCCACCTTCTCCTCCTCCCTCTCCTCCTCCCTCTCCTCCTCCTTCTCCTCCTCCTCCTTCTCCTCCTCCTTCTCCTCCACCCTCTCCTCCTCCTTCTCCTCCTCCCTCTCCTCCTCCTTCTCCTCCTCCTTCTCCTCCACCCTCTCCTCCTCCTTCTCCTCCTCCTTCTCCTCCACCCTCTCCTCCTCCTTCTCCTCCTCCTTCTCCTCCACCTTCTCCTCCTCCCTCTCCTCCTCCTTCTCCTCCTCCTTCTCCTCCTCCTTCTCCTCCACCCTCTCCTCCACCCTCTCCTCCTCCTTCTCCTCCTCCTTCTCCTCCTCCTCCTTCTCTTCCACCCTCTCCTCCTCTTTCTCGTCCATCCTCCCCTCCACCCTCTCCTCCTTCTCCTCCACCCTCTCCTCCACCCTCTCCTCCAACCTCTCCTCCTCCTTCTCCTCCACCCTCTCCTCCTCCTTCTCCTCTACCCTCTCATCCTCCTTCTCCTCCACCCTCTCCTCCAACCTCTCCTCCTCCTTCTCCTCCACCCTCTCCTCCAACCCCTCCTCCACCCTCTCCTCCACCCTCTCATCCTCCTTCTCCTCCACCTTCTCCTCCACCCTCTCATCCTCCTTCTCCTCCACACTCTCCTCCACCCTCTCTTACACACTGATAGGCTGACCCCTGACCTCTCACCTCTACGACCAGGAGGTCGTCGGAGGGGATGTCCTCCACCCTCTGCTCCATCCGGTCATCCAGCTTAGTGGTCAGCTCCAGCAGGACACGCCCACGATAGGCCATGCCCTCACCCTGCGGACGAGAGAGGAGAGGAGAAGGTGGAGGAGAGAGGAGAGAAGAGGAGAAGGTGGAGGAGAGAGGAGAGAAGAGGAGAAGGTGGAGGTTAGAGGAGAGGAGAGGAAAAGATGGAGGTTGGGGAGAGATCCTATTCCTTGATTGCGAGGCATTGATACAATGGCACAGAAATCGAAATGCAACAGCTGTGTTGTTGTCAAGATGGATTCCTCATTAAGTCCCGTGCGTTACAACAAGGCCCCGTCCTCCGATTTCTACCTCCTCCAGCCTCCCCTGGTGCAGAGTATATACATTTAGGTCTGAATCATAATGTTTAAACCATCCATCTTGATAACAACGCATAGAGCTGTAGATTTAGACACATAGAGCTGTACATCTTTGGGGGGGTGTGTGTTCCTGTACCTTGCCCAGGTTGAGTGCCTCGTGGGGGTCAGAGAAGGCCGTGAACTCCCGCAGGCTCCCGTACAGGTTGACAAAGCAGGGGCCGAAGGTCGGCAGGAAGCCCAGGCTGTCATCCACTGAGGCACAAAATGGCCGACAGACACAAGACAGTTTCATTACTGACAGGTTGGAATCTAGGAAACTGATAACAGAGAGGTGCCAAAGGAGAAACAAACAAACAAACAGCGTTGAAGGAGATATGTGGTGCATCTATCTGTCCATGACCAAATGGCTGAATCGAGAGTAAGACTGTGATCTCCTAAGAAGGGTGAGTGAATCCAAAGCAGTGATTTATTATTTTTGCCCAGAGAAATACTTGCAAAGACCTCTCTCTTTCTCAATTCACCTCTTCTCGTCCCCCTCTCCCTCACTCACTCACTCACTCACTCACTCACTCTCACTCTCATTCTCTCAGTCTCTCCCTCCCACTCACTTACTTACTCACTCACTCTCTCTCTCTCTCTCTCTCCCACTCTCTCTCCCTCCCTCCCACTCTCTCTCCCCCTCTCCCCCCCCCCTCTCTGTCTCTCTCCAAACATGGCTACAACCACAAACTTGACCTACAGTATGTCTCAGATCCACACACACAGCCAAGTCAACCATCTGTATCTATGGTTACGGTGTACTGCAGGGCTCCATCAGCACATGGCATGGTGGGGGAGGGGGGTGTGGGTGGTGGCTGACCGTGCTAGGGTGGGGGGAGGGGGTAGGGTGGAGGTGGGGGGAGGGGTGGAGGTACCAGACGTACTGAGGCTCTGGATGTTCTTCAGGGCCATGTCATCTGAATGCATAAGGAGATGACGGAGAGGAATTAAACACAGAGATCGCAACGCTAACAGGAGGATCGAAACCCAGGCAAAACCAACACACTCCACACACACAACGAAACACACACACACACACACACACACACACCACAGACCAACTACGGACCGACCCACTACAGCACACGCCAACACAATGCTCATGGTTTCAACACCAAGCTTGTGTTGTTGAAAGTTAAACCAAGCCAACCCATGCAGCATACCGAGGACCAAAACCATCTATGTGTCACGATGGAGGCTGGTGGAGGTAGGAATCTGAGCAAGGGCTCATCGTAATGCACACGTGTTTGATACCATGTGTTCCAATGTCTACCTCCACCAGCCTCCCCTGGTGTATCAATAACATCAGTATTGATAGCCAGTGTATTGATGTATTCAACCAAACCAATCGTGGGTCAATGAGAACATTGGATCTGATGTCTATTGACCAGAGATGATGATGCATCTATCTATGCATCTATCTATGCCTCCATTTATCTATCTATCTATCTATTTATCTATCTATCTATTTATCTATCTATCTATCTATCTATCTATCTATTTATCTATCTATCTATCTATCTATCTATCTATCTATCTATCTATCTATCTATCTTATGAAAGTACTTCTACATAGGTGAAGATCTTCATCGTATGCAAATCACACAGAAACCAAACATCCATGTTGCCCGACTATAAAACACCAAGAGCCGGTTTCACAGACAAGGTTTAAGCCGAATCCTACACTAAAAAGCAACTTCAATGGAGGTTTTACATTGCAAGTGTGATTTAGTCCAGGACTTGTCTGTGAAACCGACCCCAGGACTAGCACCACAGCCAGGCAGCCATGGTCATGCGAGGAGGATGAATGGGACAATACAACATTAGACCAGTGCAAATCATCCAATCTCACTCACTAAATACAAACACACCACTGCAGGGTCCACATTAGACCAGACCATCCAGGTTAGTGAAGATCAGTTAAATGCAGCTCTAGTCCTGCACGGACCAGTGCTCAACACATGCTACGAACAAAGTGTGTCAGTTCAGACCAGGCCAGACCAGGCCAGACCAGACCAGACCAGACCAGACCAGACCAGACTAGTCAAATTCAAAGCAGTCAAATTCAGACCACTCAAATTCAGACTAGTCCAGACCAAACCAGACCAGCCTAAAGCAGACCAGTCCATACTAGTCCAGACCAGATTAGCCCAGACCAGACCAGACCAAACTAGTCCAGACCAGTCCAGACCAGACTAGTCCAGATCAGACCAGACCAGGTCAGACCAGACTAGTCCAGATCTGACCAGGCCAGGCCAGACCAAACCAGACCAGACCAGTCAAGTTCAGAGCAGTCAAGTTCAGACCAGACCAGTCCAAACCAGACTAGTCCAGACCAGACTAGTCCAGACTAGACCAGA
>NC_137683.1:20393323-20400823 GCF_963989245.1 Nansenia antarctica
ACCACTAACGATACAGGATGGAATAGACCTGGATCAGAATCGATCTTGTGGCGCCATGTCGCCTGCTCTCCGCCCACTCGCCATTCTAAACAATGGGCGTGGTGGTAACAGAACGTCGCCTGAGAGAGCGATATCGCCTCGGCTAAACCGCCGTCGGTTTGCAATCGCCTTAATTAACACACCCCTCAGACCTGCCCTATTGTCCATGATCAGTAATCAGTCTCCTAGCCAACGGGTCTGTCGTTGTGTAGTCAGGAGACCATTCTAGAACACTAGACAAAGCCACACTGCATCACAATGCTCCCTGATTGGTCTACACCTGGGGATTCCATCAGGAACAATGTCTCCTGGGGAGTGTTCCACCATTAGCGGTTTCCTTAGCGACCTGTGGTTATTCACACTGGGACTGATTACATAACCGGTGTTGGTATTATTATGGTCTGTCCAATGAAACAAAACACCAATCAGCCACAGTCAACAACCAGGCTATGAGGTCATCAACGTGGGACACTGGCAGCAAAGTGGCGTTGTTGTTCCATTTTCTTAGAACAGGTGGCGTCATTCCACCGCAACGTTGAGAGCGGATCTGATGCTAGACACGGGCTCTGTTCAAAATGGCATACTAGCATACTGCATGCTAGCATACTCAATGAGTATATACTGCATACTGCCTACTAAATTCATAACAAGTATGCCAATACCAGCTGACCATTTACACTGCAGTATGCACACTGCATCCCAGAATGCATTTCACACCAGTGTTAACATGTTATTTTATGAAGTTTTAATATGCTTTCAGGCGAGAAAGTAACCATATATATTCCCAAAATGTGTCCAGTTTATCAAAATAACCTGTTTATATATCTGATCTGATGTTTTTTTCCCACTTCTGTTCGCTAGCTACATTACGTTGCTTAGATACCTTCACTGGGGGGTTCGACAGAAATGTCGGAAGATAAACAAATTGTAAAATTATTTGGGGGCCAATATCTTTAGCTAGCTAAAGTAACTAGCTAAATGTGTTGTTGTCTTAGCAGTTGGTAAAAGAACATTAAAACATTAAACATTAAAATAAATTAAAACATTAAATATTAAAATGAATATATATGAGCAATAACTTATCGTGGGCTTGCAAGCACAATACAACCCACCTTGTTCCGCCTGAAGCTACAATACTGGGACCCTTCGTGACTGGGCTACAGGCAGTCAAATACTAGGCAAACGTGTGTGTAAGCCACGAATAACCTTGGATTTCATGCATTTCAAATGGCATCTTTGTAATCATGACGACGTAGTCATGTCTAAGAATGCATTTCACCATGTAAATTCCCAATATAGTGAAAATACCACTGCTCATCCGTGATCAAACTTAGCTGAGGTGCTCCAGCTGAAGAGTATGAAATAGAGTGCAAAAAAGCAGCATTTGCACACTCAAATCAGTAAAAAAAATATATACAGTATATATTGTGAGTTTTCGGTCTCCAGGCTCTCGGACAGGATGGTAAACAACAGCTGTATGACAAATTTGTATGACGCAGTTTGACAAGACTGAAGAGACTTGCAATGCATTTTGGGGAAGTTGAGTAGGATTAGGAAACACAGCAGCTCCAACTCTGATTGACGTGGAGGAGTTCCTGTCATACTGTCCCATCTATTTCATCCAGATCTACAGTCCCATCTATTTCATCCAGATCTACAGTCCCATCTATTTCATCCAGATCTACAGTCCCATCTATTTCATCCAGATCTACAGTCCCATCTAGTTCATCCAGATCTACAGTCCCATCTAGTTCATCCAGATCTACAGAAACCATCTAGTTCATCCAGATCTACAGTCCCATCTAGTTCATCCAGATCTACAGAAACCATCTAGTTCATCCAGATCTACAGAAACCATCTAGTTCATCCAGATCTACAGCCCTGTCTAGTTCATTCAACTCTATAGTATGCAGGAGCATCAAGAGGGGTCAAGGGGGGCCTAGTGCTTGGTTTGGAACTGGTCCCTCTGTTTACAATAGCCAGTTTAGAACACGGTTGTCACTGCCAACAGGGACACATTCCATACATTCCGTAGCGCTGTCCATTGTGGTCTGCTGTGTGATTGTTTTGCCATCCCTTACCCTTTGGCTGATGTATATATGAACACACTCACACACACACACGCACACACACACGCACGCACGCAAGCAGTAGCACACACGCACACACACACATCCTTGACTCTTTGGCTGATGTATATATTAACACGCACGCACACACACACATACACACACACCCCTGACCCTTCGGATAATTATATATTAACACACACACACACACACACACACAGCAGAGACAGTGGCGTACCGCAAAATCCCGAGGCCCCCCCGCAAGGTGGCGGCGGGGGCCCTTTCGCAACGGAGGTTAATAAGAATGTGCGTTTTTTAGAGTCCGTCCGATGCATTATTGACGTTGCGAAATTTCGCAATATTCTAAATGCTTGATTTAGCAAAAGGCACAAACAAGTGAGAGCAATGAGAGGGGGTGCTAGCAACCAATGTTAGGGGGCCCCCTAGTGGCTGGGGCCCCCCCGTGGTGCGTCGCTTGCAGGCCCGTCCGCTACGCCACTGAGCAGAGAGCAGTACTGGATTGAAGCCAGCTGTGTTGGCTGCAGCCCCCTGAGATTCTGTATAGCTCCCCTGGTGGACACTTTGATAGGTATGGGAGAGAGCAATGACGTGTGATCAACACACAACCCTTTAAAAAACTCATTCCGCTCCTTTTGTAAAGCTCCTTTAGGTCACAGTAGAGTATGTATTACTGTATGAATCAGATATAATATTATTTACTATGATTAAATTATATTATTATTTCATATTATTCATATTAATATTGTACAGTGTACTGATGCCCCGCCCCCCCCCCCCCCCCCCCCCCCACACACACACACACACACACACACACACACACACACACACACACACACTGAGTAATTATCTCTGCTTGTCAGTTGAATGGAATGTACCAAAAATAAACCTCCAGAGGGAGGTCCTGTGGTCCAGTTTAAACAAGGTCTGAGCTGCCCACACCCGTCTACGGGTGGGTTAGACCAACCCATCCTCCCCCTTCCATCTGACAATGGCGTGGCCCTTATCTGGCTTCCTGCTGTGCGCCGCCCATCAGATCAGAAGGAATGATCGCTATTCGCCAGTGCTATCGCTAATGCTATCACTAATGCTAACTTTCCCGAGGCGGATTGCTCGTTGTTCCCCCTCTGGGAAAGCTCCATTTCCTTCTTGGATGGGCACAGAACTGGATGAAACACAGTTTTAGCTCCATTGTTTTGTGACATCTTCTCCAGGTTTGGGAAGTGTGTCAGCCTCCCGTTCCTTAGCTGAGGTCCACACGCACACCTTGGCCTTAACTCATTTAGTGGCCCTGACCCCTGACACTTGACCCCTGGCTAGGGCTGCAACTAACGATTATTCTGATAATCGATTAATCCACCGATTATTTTTCGGGTAATCGATTAATCGGGTTTTTAAAAAGCGGGGGAGAAGATTTCTTTTGCAAATTTTATTTTATGTTTTCTAAATCAGCCAGGCCTATACATATACATGTGCAAAATGAATAAGTATTAATAAAAAATAAAAAATAAAATAAATAAAAAAGGCTTTGCTACATCAAATAGGTTTAACAACAGGCCATGGACTATGGCGGTAGATTGTTTCAATAAAGTAGTTGAACTCTAGCTCAATACATGCATTGTTTTAGGTAATAACTTTGCTTAATGTAAAGGCAGTGGTGTGCCGTCAGGGCCAGCAAGGCCTTCTCTGCTGGCCTAAACATCATCAGAATATACATTTTATTTTAATATATTTTTTCCACAAATATGTATTAATGATTCCCCATAGTCTATTCTCTTCATTTCATAGCTTTCCTCTTGGTTGCGCTGCTTCCAGTCTCCGATTGAGATTTGGAGGGCTGGCCTTTATGTTAGAGCTTTTATCCAATCAAAATGTGTTGCTAGGGGGCTCCAAAATCTGCCTGCCTGCACGTTAAGCGGTGCCGCGGATTCGACCTGTAACTTAACGTTGGAACGAGAAAACCTGTGGCGTTCCTAGTAAACCTACGTAGATGCGAGCAAAAGCAACAACGGAGCCTGCTGGAAGGCTCAATGATGTCAGCACCCAGCACGTCTTTTGATTGGATACGCACTATTGATACGCACTATTGATACGCACTATTGATATTCACTATTGAGATGCGTATATGCCGGTAGATGTGAAACTTTCGAAAGTGCGCAGGGAAACGGAGCATCACAACGAAAGCTTTCGTTGACTGATCGATAATACTGATCGATTGTGTCCTGTTTTTGGGTAAACAATAACTATCATTTAGGGGACACGATGAAAGCACCGAGTCCACAAACAGAGGAAACTACGTTGAGCTTATTTCTTTTCTGGCTGAAAACAACCCAGATTTACATTACCACCTGTCCACAAACAAAGTGTTTACTGGGACGTCAGGCAAAATACAAAACGACCTGATTTTTGCTATTGCTGAAGTGATGGGAGAAGAGATCAAAATGGAGATTAAAAAGGCACCCTTTGTCGCTATTATGGTGGACGAGACGACAGACGTGGGTAATGTAGCGATCTTAAAGATGTTAGTTTAACACTCTTCATTGTAAATGCGGATTTATTGATTAAAAATGCTTCGGAAATATTAATATAACTCTGTTGTACTTGTCTGACTATGTTAAGGTGATGCAACGCCCGGTTATACTGTGTTTCTGTCTAGTTTCTAGAGCCATGGCGTCATAACGATGGTATTAAGAGGTAGAATAATTCAGGTAGGAATGTGTCGGACATCACTGAAGGCCTAGGTGTGAAATGCACCGCCCGCCACTGTGTAAAGGTCAGTAACCCAAAGTGCAATATAGGCTACAGACAAGACACTAATGTTTTTATATAACAGATATGCTCCAAAACAATGCAATGTGTCCTCTCACTCCATACAATAGGCTAGGCGACAGTCAGTGCCTCACTCTAACTCACGGGTAGAGGTAGGCTACCACTAGCTAGCCTTTAGCTTATCACCTCTGCTCTACCACTGACGTTAGCCAGCTAGCTAAATACACTTGTCGTGCAATATTGAATTCATGAATGCGAGCAAACACTCACTGGCTATCGCATTACATTACAGTCATTTAGCTGATGCTTCGCCAGAACTCACACTAACGCATTTGCATGGAGAGCAGGAGACCATGGAAGGGCTGAGCCCAGCAGGACTTATAATAAAACAATAGGAAGTTAGCTGTAACCCTCCTCTATAGAAACATAGTTAGTGTAACCCTCCTCTATAGAAACATAGTTAGTGTAACCCTCCTCTATAGAAACATAGTTAGTGTAACCCTCCTCTATAGAAACATAGTTAGTGTTCTGGTTCTCAGCACAGCTACGCAGCCTACAGCTGGACGAGCAGCGTAGTGACAGTCAGCTAGCGGCAGCAGCGAGCTAACCCTGCTAGCTAACTCACTAGCATGTCCTGACAGCAGACAGCAGACAGCTTCACTCTCAAGGCTTTTGAGTAGCATGATTTAAATGTAGCCGCCGCGCCGGTGTAGGTACCGGATTTTCCCACTTTTCCGATTCCGGTCATAGGTTCTGCCCTTTCCGGCCATAGGTAGCGCTATGATTCGCTATGATTCGCGATGCCTACACCGGCCGCAAGACAGCGTGGCGTGCGTCAACAGGAAGTAGGTTTGTTATGGAAACAAAACCCGGAAAAAAAGGGGAAAAAACCGTACAAAAGAAAAAAAGAAACACGAATCGATAATGGCATTCGTCGCCAACGAATTTCGTTATCGATTTTTATCGATTTAATCGATTCGTTGTTGCAGCCCTACCCCTGGCCCTAGCATGGATTTGTTTTAATTATGATGACATACACTGACTGATACACTCCAAATATACTCGTTGTAAGTCGCTTTGGATAAAGGTGTCTGCTAAATGCCCCCAAAAATAAAACTCCTCTTCAGGATTTCTGTAAGATGGTGATGGTGTTTATCGAAGTGTGGATTTGAAATGGCGTTTGGAGGTGTCATCAATTACACGTTGTTATGTGCTTGGACGAGAATAGTATACACACATTGATGCACGTACACACACACACACACACACCTGTTCCTTCCCATCTTCTCATGGTCTTTGACCACCACATGTAGCTCTGCTCCGGAGTCAAGAGGAATGCCCTTCAGATCCCATTCAAAACCCTGAGAGAGAGAGAGAGAGAGAGAGAAAGAGAGAGAGAGAGAGAGAGAGAGAGAGAGAGAGGGGAGAGAGAGAGAGAGAGGGGAGAGAGAGAGAGAGAGAGAGGGAGAGAGAGAGAGAGAGAGAGAGAGAGAGAGAGAGGGAGAGAGAGAGAGAGATGAGGGGTAAGATTGGGCCAGAGAGAGAGGGAGCGATCATGCTTCAAGTGTACAGAAGACACCAAGTTGAAAGAGTATAATGACATGGTATATAATTTGGATAGGGTATACTGAATTATAATTGTATTATAGGGTATGTATATTAGGGTACATATTATAGGATATATATATCATACCTCGTTCCAGACAGGGTTGTAGTTATTCTTGATGACTTTAGTCTTCTTTTTGGACCCTGGAGGAGAAGAGAAGAAGAGATGAAAAGTTCAGGTTAGGTTTTAGGGTTACGGTTGGAGTTAAGGTTAGAGTTACGGTTAGAGTTACGGTTAGAGTTAAGGTTAGAGTTAAGGTTAGAGTTACGGTTAGAGTTACGGTTAGAGTTACGGTTAGAGTTACGGTTAGAGTTACGGTTAGAGTTACGGTTAAAGTTAGAGTTAAGGTTAGAGTTAAGGTTAGAGTTAAGATTAGAGTTAAGATTAGAGTTACGGTTAGAGTTAAGGTTAGAGTTAAGGTTAGAGTTAAGGTTAGAGTTACGGTTAGAGTTAACCCTTATATCAATGGGCAAATGAGAGACTTCAGTGATGCTTGAAACCAACAATCACAGCCTTTCAGCCCTTCGGTGTGTGTGTGTGTGTGTGTGTGTGTGTGTGTGTGTGTGTGTGTGTGTGTGTGTGTGTGTGTGTGTGTGTGTGTGTGTGTGGTGTGTTGGTGTGTTGGTGTGTTTCATTCAGAGCAGTTATCGTCCTGGACACACTGCTACTTCCTGTTACAAGTAGTGCTAAGTATTGATTTCCTGTCCATCTGAGATTCCAACAGGACGCAGGAAGTGGTCACTGTGACAGTCCAATGAACAGCCCAGGAGATGGATGGATTACTGAGGAGCTTTTAGCACAGAACACAACCACTCCTCTGTAACACACACACACACACACACACACACACACGACATTGACTGACTCTCTGACTGACTCTCTGACTGACTCTCTGACTGACTCTCTGACTGACTGTCTGACTGACTCTCTGACTGACTCTCTGACTGACTCTCTGACTGACTCTGACTGACTCTCTGACTGACTCTCTGACTGACTCTG